>NC_090268.1:110514043-110815502 GCF_040414725.1 Anabrus simplex
ATTTACACAGAAATTTCTACCTCTGAACACGTTTTGTGGAGGATTACTCTAGCTTCAACAACGGACGGAAGAAGACGTATTTCGCTTACTGAGAAGAATTACTCTAGCTTCGACTACGGGCAGAAGAAGACGCACTTCGCTTGCCAGGGAACATCGTCATTCAGAGCCTACAACTGGTTACAACTGCAGTTCAGATGTTTGCGGACTCCATCTATAATTCAGCAGACTCTAAAAGTTAAGTTTCCTTGTCATCTTATCAGACATCGGTGTGAGTTTTGGACCTTGTCTTAGACGTGATTTTTAGTTTCAGCTTCACAAGATTTCCACTGAAGAGGTCACCGGTTCGAGTCCGAGTCAGGATGTCAGTCTTCTTTCTTCGTGAACGGTGTGATTTCCAGCGCGCCAGCATGTCTCCAATGCACGAGTAAAATGTAAGGCAGTCCAGACGGGCGTGACGAGGATCGATGGTGCGTAAGGTGATAATGCACTAGGTCATCAGCCCGAGTTCTACAACCGACAGTCACCACCAAGTAATATTTAAACTTTGTTATTCTTTCTTTCCTTTTGTAAAGTAATTGTAATGACATAGCCTCTACTTATTTGTTTAGACATTTTCTATTAGTTAGAATTTTTCCATCTCTTCTTTCTTGGTGATGGTAGATTGAGGATGAGTGAGTATTTGAACCTATTAGTTTGTTTGAGTGGATGTCTTCGAGAAGTGTTTCAACTGTCCCGAGTTCATTGTGGCAGGAGAAATAAGTGTAAATTGACCCCAACGTTAAACTTGGACTATTTGAATATTTTTTACTTTTAATGAGATCAAATGGGACAGAAATTCCGTGGATTCTATCATGTTAGAGTTCATTCTTCAATTATGCGACATATGGTTGAGTTTTGTGGGCAATAGAGTCATCTGAAATATTATTGCGTAGTAGCTTCCGCACGTATGATCTTGCGCGGCCAGTAATAATAATAACAATAATAATAACAATAATTTAACTAAATTATCGCGTAAAAGAACACCTAAGGTCATGAGCATAATATTAGTTATTATTGGAAATGGTTGATGTGCGCTCATTATTGTAATTTAGGCCTGGGAAATGGCAGTATCTGACCGATACAATTTGTTATATATTTGCTGTGCTGTGATGATTAGTTGATTGATTGATGGATATTACTGAATTCAGCAGTCGAGCTGTGCATCCATTAATGAGTCAATGACGGAATAAATATGTTACTTGATGTAATGTCTTCGTTATGAGTGCAGATTAATCGAGAATCACAATTATAGTGGAGAAGTAAAAATAAATATCGTAGCTCATGAACCGCGTGCGCGGAATGTTTATTCTGGCCTATGTTTAAGCGATTTATCGATGATTTTTTGGATGATTTTGTGTTCGTAAATTTTCTCTAAACGTTGTCGTATAACTGTGTTCTATAATTAAGTGATAATCCTTGCTCTGTCACATTTCCCAGTTGATGAGAGGAGGTCAACACGATAGTGTCATCGTGAGAATAATTTTCCTAACTTTGTCTAAACATAAAAATTAATAATCAAGGGCTAGCGTTCGTGTAAATATGTATATAATATTTCCGTGTATCCTTGTGTGAGTGTAGTATGTGTGATTTGACTGTGTTTTGCTTAATGTAAGTTTATAATCCATATTTGTGATGATGCTCTTCATTATTTTGTGGAATTTTCGGCCTAATTTACGCCAACTTTAGTGGTTCACCATTTGAATGAATTCAAACCTTTAGTGAATTTTATTCGTTTTTAAGGAGGAATAGGATCTTATTTAACAAATACACATGAATAAGTATAGGCCATGTCAGTGGATTGAACTCACAAAGTCGAAAATTGTAAGAATAATTTAATTAATTGTTTCAAGTAACGGATAAATGTAAATTGACATGAGGTCAAGTTCCGAGCTATTATGTGAGAAGCAAATACTAAATAATTATAAAGTTGAGTTTATTTATTAATTTAAAGGTCAAAGAAGACGACTTAACTATAATTTTATAAGAGAAAATTTTTATTTGATTTTCAAAGAGAAATGAAAATGATCATTTTCAAATTTGTTTAAAATCAAATTCATGAAGGAAGGAAATTTATTTTCAAATTATTAAATTATCAGAGAGAGATCATCTCAAATTAATTATTATTAATTATTTAATTAATTTTTCACTAAAAATATGAATATTATATTTGCAGATACAGGCATTTCCTGTTTCGTTTACCGATGAAGTATCTATGTGACTACGACATAAAAGAAGACAATCATATAAACAAAATACCTAGATTTTGTTAATTATTGTATAATTTATGAAGAGCAGTAGTTGTAATAAATGTCTAAAACCTATTTAGCTTTCTCTCATTTGCCACTTGTTCATTATCTATCCCTGCACTTTAAAAATTTCGCACAGCCGATAAGCGAACGATCTGCACCCTGGAGATCTTCGCTCACCGGCCGAGCTGAGCCCGGCATGACGGGTGCAGGTATAGATTTGGCGGCCAACGTGTTAAGGCCCGATTTATTGGCTGTACCAATAAAAGAACTCGATCTTGTAGTCCAGAATTTGGATGCAAACAAGATGCAGTGGCAAATTAAAAATTTTCAGGTTTATTTTGTGACATTTATTAGCCCAAATTTTTGTGGCGAACTACGCTCATGTTAAAGGTTAGGAAGGGCCTTGGTGCTATATTATAAACAAAATCTGGATGATATTTTCAAAATTAACCTTTTGCGGCAGATTTCCGCATAGTTTGGACGTAAATTATAAGATATTATTGTGTGCGATAATAATCTTCTTTTATGACTGTGAATTCAATCCACACGTGACTGTCGATCGGAACTCGGGTATTAGACCATCGAACCTGGTCCGTCCAATGTCTGAACTGCTAGTTGTCTCAAATTAGAATGGGTACTGTGACTATGGAGGACCTTCGTAGGCTCCTAGAGGTAGTGACCGCGGACTTGAAGGGCAGTTTAAAACAAGAGTTAAATGAAAATAGTGACTTATTGAAACAGGAATTAAATGAAAACAATAACTTATTGAAACAGGAGTTAGCTGAAAACAATAACTTATTGAAACAGGAATTAAATGAAAACAATAAATTACTGAAACAGGAATTAAAACGTGAGCTAGGTGAGAACAATGAATTGTTGAAACGTGAGATTAGTGAGAACAGTGTACTGTTAAAACGTGAAATTAGTGAGAATGTGAATGCTCAACTAGAACGCAAATTAACCGAAAATAACACTCAGTTGGAACTTACACTAACAGGAAAACTGAATGCAGGACAGGACAAACTCAAACAAGATCTTAAGGGTGCCCTAGAGGAAATTCAAGCTAGGACGGATGAAAACTTAGGGAAACTGCATATGGACGTTAAATTATTTAACGGAAAACTAGCGTCAGTCCAGAGTGAATTGGTGTGCGTTAAGCAAAAATTTTCTAACCTGAAAGGGGAAATCCAGGCCGGAATCGATAGCTCCATGTCAGCTATGTCAAATGAGTTTAGCGAAAGGCTAGCCAAAGTACAGACAGGAATACTGCATGGACTAGATCAATACAAGGACGAAGTAAATGGAAATTTTAGGACCATTGAAGAGAAAATTATTGACAATGCCGAGGACTTGTCTGCAACTAAAACCGCATGGAGCAGGAAGTTCACCGAAATCTATGAAACGGTAAAACAGGTGGAGAAGGGCGTAATAGCCGAGATTAAGGTAGCCCAAGTCACTAATTCGGAACGACTCGAATACTTTTATGAGACAATCGAGGAAACCCAGCAGAGTCTTGAAACAATAAAAACATCCGTGGACAAAGAGATAAGTGAAGTTAGAGCTAGCTCGGAAGTCTACAAACAGGAATTACAGGGAGAAATACAGGAGCTTACCAAGGAGCTGAAGCTACTCAAGTTACAAGGAGAGAGTAATAACATTGTAGCTAATTCTTTAATAGAACGGCAGGGACAACTGGAGAAACGTGTATCTGGGGAAGTTCAATTTTCAACTCCCAAGACCGATGAAAGGGTAATTCTAAACGTTCCCGTAAACACCACCAACCCATTTTTAGAGCCTGTTAGAGGGGAAACAAGTCAACTGAACACTTCTGGTCAAACCCAAATCGTAAATATAATACGATTGCATGAGGACCACCCAAAGAAATTCAATAATGTAAAAGGAATAACCCCCAAGAGTTTTATTAACGAATTGCAGGAGTTCTTCCGAGACAATAAAATCCCAGTGGAACGTCAGCTACGAGTAACCGAGAGATACCTGGAAAACTCAGTGTTGACGTGGTTCACAGCTTTCCGATACTCGTTTGACGATTTTGAAGGCTTTAAAATGGCATTTTTAGAGAAGTACTGGAACTCAGATATTCAGGACCAACTTAAGACAGAACTGTACGCTAAGAAATATGCTCAGTCTACACCCACGCGCTTCTCAGAATTTTTTTCAAGTCAATTACGCAAATTGCGTGAGCTTGACGCGCCACCTACAGAGACTGAATTAATAAAGGTCATCGTAAGACAACTGCCTGCGGATATCCAAAGAATTATGATAGCCTCGAACGTCCAGACGGCAATTCAGGCAGAGGCTATTCTCAGACAGTTAGATATGACATCTAGGGAACCGTCTCGGCGAAGTACAAACCCAGAGCAACAGGTGTTCCATGCAACTGTCAATCGATCAGACGACAGGAACCTTACCAGCCAAGGGAGAAACCGGAGTCGCGAAAGTGAAGAAAGACCGCCCAGGGATCGTTCTCCAAGACCAGGCTATAGGAATGAAAGAGAATGGAATTACTACCGGCGGAACAATCGGAGAAGGCCGTATGAAAATAATAGAGATCGCTGGAGAAGAGAACCCAACGACCGCAGACTCGAAACCCGGAAGAGGAACTGGAGGCAAGAAGAGCGGGAAAAATATCTCCGCGAGTTACAACAATCCAACCAAGAACGACGCAAATGGCACCGTGCTATCCACGACCAAGACGTCAATCCTGACATGGTCGGCGCCGAGAGCCTAGAATATCAGAGAGCTAAAGAAAAGGAGGAAAGGGAACGTCCTGAAAGAGAAGAACAGAGTCAGGGCGCTATTAAAAAAAAAACAATCCCTGAACTAACGGGAGATAGCCGGAATTCTAGCCCTTGTATTGACAATAAGACACGAGAATGGATAATAGTGCAGATTGATTCTTGGATGACAAAGTCGGAGGATTTACTAGAAGAAAATATGGATTCAAGTAGAATTTGTACGAGGACATTGCCAATAATTTTAGCCCGAGTGTGTGGTGTTAGAGTAAAATGTTTGGTCGACACAGGGTCCACCATCAGTGTCATCTCCAATTCGTTTCTAAATGACTTGAACGAAAGATATAACATTCCGATTATTCCAGTGTCTCATGTAAAAATAAAGGGAATTATCCCGGATAAAACTGTAGCATGTAGACAACAAACTTTACTGGATGTTGAAATTGGGAATTCAAAATTTCAAAATATTTTCCTGGCCATGTCAAATATAAAATTCAATATCATCCTTGGGGTGGATTTCTTAACTACTTATCAGGCCAACATCGATCTTAATTTAAATCAGATACTATTCCGGTCAGATGAAACAATTGAAACAGTCATGGTTAACCCATCAGAAATAGCTGATCAGAGTGTGTTCCAAATTAGCAACGCCTATGCACCGTGGGAATCTGAAGACCAGGAGGCCACTGAAGAAGTAAGCGAACTCGAAATCAATAATTCGGCGCATCACTCGCAATCTGATTCCAGATATGGGCAAACCAGAGACGTTACTCACTGACCATGGGTCCCAATTTACATCCACAGAATTCCGTGAAGCCATGGAACAGCTTGGAATTAAGCATATTCTGAATTCTATCCGCCATCCTTCAAGCAATCCGGCAGAGAGGGTAATGCAAGAGCTAGCTAAATTCTGTAGGATTTATTGTGGAAATACACATTGGTTATGGGTTGACGTTCTACCTATAATGATGGAGTGTTTAAACAATACTGTACATGAGGCCACGGCACAAATCCCTGTCAGTCTCCATTTCAATCGACCACCAACTCGACCTTGGGATAGCATCGTTCAATACCCCGGTAACTTAAGGCCAACACTAGAGGAAAACATTCAAAAGGCTGCTATCTCATTAAGGGAGCAAGCTGATCGCAGACAACGGAGGGTAAGAGAAAAGAAATTCCGTCGACCCCTGAGATTGAATGAATATGTTCTTTTAAAGAAACCAGCCATTTCGGAACCTACCAGTAAATTCTACGCGAAATTCGCACCTCTTTTCGTGGGTCCCTATAAAATTATCCGAGTATATGGGAATAATGCCTATAAAATTCAAAGTCTTGACAAGAGCTATGAGGGAGTTCATAATGCCTCAAATTTACGAAGCTACAACTGCCCTAGACCAGTAAATAATGCCCAAGTCAACACTATAATGGAAGAAGAAACGTCATGGGATACAAGTGAGGATGCAGTGTACCACCATGCATCGACCCAAGTCAACCTGCAAGAAGAAACCTGTGAGGAATGTCAAACAATGCAGAACACTATAATGAATCAACTTCGACTACTGGGCGCAGCACTAGAAGCGGACAACAGGAGGCTACGTGCCGGAACAAGAGCTGAAAATATGGCTTAGAAGTGTGACGCATGTTTACCACTCAAATTTTTCAGGGAACATGTTAAGGGTCTATTTCCAGCATTAATGATTTCATCTTCCGACAAAATCATTAACCAACCAAGGGAGATGATGTCCCCTTCAAAATTGGCAAAATCATTTATTGGAAAGCATTTATTTCTACTGTATGTTAAAATATTATTTATGAACCAGGAAGGGAGTTTTATCACGTCGAGTTGACTGAGCGAGATATGCCAGGTGGCTGGGAATTCCACTCAAGGCCAGGCGAGGGGAGAACGCAGAGACAGCTAGCCAAATAACCTTGGAATCAGCCGTGAATGACACGTGACAAGGCTGAATGTGTGTCAAGTGCTCGATCGATAATTGTGAAGGTGCATGACGTCTGACTATGGCAGCCAATCAAGCGATTAATTTGGTGCTAAGTTAATAAATTAACCAATCGCTTATGAGGAAAAGACGCACCCCTGTCTTAAGACAGTGAATAATGGATTTTCCTAGGGAAAATTTACACAGAAATTTCTACCTCTGAACACGTTTTGTGGAGGATTACTCTAGCTTCAACAACGGACGGAAGAAGACGTATTTCGCTTACTGAGAAGAATTACTCAAGCTTCGACTACGGGCAGAAGAAGACGCACTTCGCTTGCCAGGGAACATCGTCATTCAGAGCCTACAACTGGTTACAACTGCAGTTCAGATGTTTGCGGACTCCATCTATAATTCAGCAGACTCTAAAAGTTAAGTTTCCTTGTCATCTTATCAGACATCGGTGTGAGTTTTGGACCTTGTCTTAGACGTGATTTTTAGTTTCAGCTTCACAAGATTTCCACTGAAGAGGTCACCGGTTCGAGTCCGAGTCAGGATGTCAGTCTTCTTTCTTCGTGAACGGTGTGATTTCCAGCGCGCCAGCATGTCTCCAATGCACGAGTAAAATGTAAGGCAGTCCAGACGGGCGTGACGAGGATCGATGGTGCGTAAGGTGATAATGCACTAGGTCATCAGCCCGAGTTCTACAACCGACAGTCACCACCAAGTAATATTTAAACTTTGTTATTCTTTCTTTCCTTTTGTAAAGTAATTGTAATGACATAGCCTCTACTTATTTGTTTAGACATTTTCTATTAGTTAGAATTTTTCCATCTCTTCTTTCTTGGTGATGGTAGATTGAGGATGAGTGAGTATTTGAACCTATTAGTTTGTTTGAGTGGATGTCTTCGAGAAGTGTTTCAACTGTCCCGAGTTCATTGTGGCAGGAGAAATAAGTGTAAATTGACCCCAACGTTAAACTTGGACTATTTGAATATTTTTTACTTTTAATGAGATCAAATGGGACAGAAATTCCGTGGATTCTATCATGTTAGAGTTCATTCTTCAATTATGCGACATATGGTTGAGTTTTGTGGGCAATAGAGTCATCTGAAATATTATTGCGTAGTAGCTTCCGCACGTATGATCTTGCGCGGCCAGTAATAATAATAACAATAATAATAACAATAATTTAACTAAATTATCGCGTAAAAGAACACCTAAGGTCATGAGCATAATATTAGTTATTATTGGAAATGGTTGATGTGCGCTCATTATTGTAATTTAGGCCTGGGAAATGGCAGTATCTGACCGATACAATTTGTTATATATTTGCTGTGCTGTGATGATTAGTTGATTGATTGATGGATATTACTGAATTCAGCAGTCGAGCTGTGCATCCATTAATGAGTCAATGACGGAATAAATATGTTACTTGATGTAATGTCTTCGTTATGAGTGCAGATTAATCGAGAATCACAATTATAGTGGAGAAGTAAAAATAAATATCGTAGCTCATGAACCGCGTGCGCGGAATGTTTATTCTGGCCTATGTTTAAGCGATTTATCGATGATTTTTTGGATGATTTTGTGTTCGTAAATTTTCTCTAAACGTTGTCGTATAACTGTGTTCTATAATTAAGTGATAATCCTTGCTCTGTCACATTTCCCAGTTGATGAGAGGAGGTCACCACGATAGTGTCATCGTGAGAATAATTTTCCTAACTTTGTCTAAACATAAAAATTAATAATCAAGGGCTAGCGTTCGTGTAAATATGTATATAATATTTCCGTGTATCCTTGTGTGAGTGTAGTATGTGTGATTTGACTGTGTTTTGCTTAATGTAAGTTTATAATCCATATTTGTGATGATGCTCTTCATTATTTTGTGGAATTTTCGGCCTAATTTACGCCAACTTTAGTGGTTCACCATTTGAATGAATTCAAACCTTTAGTGAATTTTATTCGTTTTTAAGGAGGAATAGGATCTTATTTAACAAATACACATGAATA
Organism: Anabrus simplex; assembly: GCF_040414725.1. NCBI lineage: Eukaryota > Metazoa > Arthropoda > Insecta > Orthoptera > Tettigoniidae > Anabrus > Anabrus simplex. Next base: position 110,523,032 of record NC_090268.1, read on the forward strand.
AGTATAGGCCATGTCAGTGGATTGAACTCACAAAGTCGAAAATTGTAAGAATAATTTAATTAATTGTTTCAAGTAACGGATAAATGTAAATTGACATGAGGTCAAGTTCCGAGCTATTATGTGAGAAGCAAATACTAAATAATTATAAAGTTGAGTTTATTTATTAATTTAAAGGTCAAAGAAGACGACTTAACTATAATTTTATAAGAGAAAATTTTTATTTGATTTTCAAAGAGAAATGAAAATGATCATTTTCAAATTTGTTTAAAATCAAATTCATGAAGGAAGGAAATTTATTTTCAAATTATTAAATTATCAGAGAGAGATCATCTCAAATTAATTATTATTAATTATTTAATTAATTTTTCACTAAAAATATGAATATTATATTTGCAGATACAGGCATTTCCTGTTTCGTTTACCGATGAAGTATCTATGTGACTACGACATAAAAGAAGACAATCATATAAACAAAATACCTAGATTTTGTTAATTATTGTATAATTTATGAAGAGCAGTAGTTGTAATAAATGTCTAAAACCTATTTAGCTTTCTCTCATTTGCCACTTGTTCATTATCTATCCCTGCACTTTAAAAATTTCGCACAGCCGATAAGCGAACGATCTGCACCCTGGAGATCTTCGCTCACCGGCCGAGCTGAGCCCGGCATGACGGGTGCAGTATCTACCACTTCTTATTCTTCAAGTGCCATATCCGGTTCCCCAGACGTTGGCAATCACCCTGGAGAAAGCACCCCTTGCTCTAGCTAACTTGAAGAGTTGTTTGGTGTTGTTAATGCAAGTCCAGTGCTTGATATTTTGGAGCTATGACATCGGTGGTCTTCCAGATCCTCTCTTGCCTTATATGCTTCCTTATAATGTGAGGTGTAGAAGCCCGTAATTTCTACAGTAGGTCGTAGAACATGGCCCAAAAAGATGTTTTCCTGGCTTTGATTTCTTTGCTATCACACACTCAGCTCTGGCTCTCCTTAACACCTCATTATTGGTTACAAAATCTGTCGAGGGTATTCTGAACATTCTCTTACACATTTAAAAGACCTCTAATCTGTTCATGGAGGAAGCTTTGACAGTTCAGATCTCTGCTCCATAAAGCAGTGTTGATCGGACGTAACATCTCAACAGCTTTTGCCTGAGTTGGACGTTTGGATTACCATGAGAATGATCTTACCTTTGGAAAGATTATTTGGAAAACTCAATACGGCAACTGATTCCTTTTTTCAGGGTCCAGATTGTCTGTTATGGTTTCCTTAAAATATGTGAACAGACTTATTGACATACTCGTTCATTTTGATTACTTAATGAAATGGAGACACCTTCATAGTTGCTTCTGCTACATACCATGAACTTGATTTTTGTGATATTGATGCTTAGACTATGTCTTAATCCACTGAGATGAATTCAGCTGAGCAGTCCTTGAAGACATTCAATGGTGTCGCAAATAATTAGGGTATCATCTGAAAATCTAATATTGTTTATGACGACTCCATTTACTTGCACACCTTGCTCAGTATCGTTCAAGGCTTCTTTGAAGACGTGATCAGCATACAAGTTGAATAGGAGCGGTGAAAGTATGCAAACTTGGCGTACTCCTCTTATTTTTATTATTTATTTGAAAGGATCAAGTACTTTCCAGACAATCCAGGCTGCCATAAGTCTAAATTTTAATTAACGCGAAAGAAAAAATATCTAGAACTAGAAGTTAAAATAACTCTTAAACTACAAAATATTTCGTAAAATATATCAATCAACGTCACATTACAGAAATATTCTTTTTCTTAATTTGTTTACCGTCCAAGGTTAGTTTTTGCCTGGAACTCAGCGAGGGATCCCACCTCTACCGCCTCAAGGGCAGTGTTCTGGAGCGTGAGACATTGGGTCGGTGGATACAATTGGGAGAGGATGACCAGTACCTCGCCCAGGCGGCCTCACCTGCTATGCTGAACAGGAGCCTTGGTGGGGGGATGAGAAGACTGAAAGGAATAGACAAGGAAGAGGGAAGGAAGCGGCCGTGGCCTTAAGTTAGGTACCATCCCGGCATTTGCCTGGAGGAGAAGTGGGAAACCACGGAAAACCACTTCCATGATGACTGAGGTGGGAATCGAACCCACCTCTACTCAGTTGACCTCCCGAGGCTGAGTGGACCCCTTCCAGCCCTCGTACCACTTTTAAAATTTCGTGGCAGAGCCGGGAATCGAACCCGAGCCGCCGGGGATGGCAGCTAATCATACTAACCACTACACTAAAGAGGCGGACTACAGAAATCTAAGAAAAGAAAAATACGCTTCACACATAATTAACAGGTAATACACATCTTAATAACTAATTAATGCTGTTGTTTTTACGTCCCACCAACTACTTATCGACAGTTTTCGGAGACGCTGAGGTGCCGGAATTTCGTCCCACAGGAGTTCTTTTACGTACCAGTAAATCTACCGACACCAGGCTGACGTATTTGAGCACCTTCAAATACCACCGGTCTGAGCCAGGATCGAACCTGCCAAGTTGGGGTCAGAAGACCAGCGCCTTAACCGTCCTAGCTACTCAGTCCGGCAATACAAATCTTAAAAGTACTCGGGCAGTGCCGGGTAATACAGCTAGTTATCAATAAAAAAGTAAAAACAAATCAAGTAGAATTATATTGAACTAGAAGAAGCCGCTGGTCACCTTAGCCACAAATAGTGGCAAAAGACTTGGCTAATATTGGAGGGTGAGCAGATAGCTGCTAGTATCGATGGTCGGATCGAAATTAGTACAGTATGTCACGGGTGATGGTTGCGACACATTCTATGGTCTCAGTTAGCAATAAACCTTGCCAAACATATTAAACGGCGTAGCGGTGTTTGCTGAGAAAATATTTTCTCGTCGGCCCATCCATTCACTCAGTCGTTGGCTCTTACGAGAGGCGAGCAGAGGAACGGCTATTCTCACACGAGAAGAGCCCCTTTTTACCTCACCAACTCTAGACAGTGCACAGTTACAAGTTAAGGAGACCCGAGCTCCAACTGCATCATCAAGGCCCCTGGCTTGCAGTACATACGTCACCTACTTTTGAGGTAACCACGAACAACGTGAAAAAAAGGACTCTCAAGGTCTCGCAAACCTAATACCGTCGGAGTCGGAAAAGAACAAGAGTCGACCAAGGGAGGTCGGACAGGAAAGATAAAGGCGAAGACCCTTGCATGGGTGAGTGGAAGCAATACTGGACTCAGCTAGAGACCCTGTGGTTACAAATCAATGCTCCCAAGTTTAGAGCTTCTTTTAGACGCCTCTTACGACAGGCAGAGAATACCACCCCAATCCACAGTGGGATGTTGGAAGGTGGAGATGGTGTTCTGGTGTTGATTGTTTTGATGGGAGGCTCTGTTAAAACTAATCGGAGAAAGAAATTATACATCGTCGCCACAAAACCTATGTGTGTCTGTGCGGCGTAAAGCTAATTGTACAAAAATTAAAAAATGTAAAATTTCGACTCTTCGATGAAGGACGGGAATGATGCAAAGGAAAGAAAATGATAGGCTACTAAAGGCGTAAGGATAGATCCATCAATTTTAACACTACTGGTATCAGAAGAGAACTTGTTATAACCAAGGGATGTCCGAATTGAAAAAAACAAGCGAGAATCCTGACACAATTACGAGGAAACAAATCCAGAATTTAAGCTATCGGCCCCATAGTCATCAATCCATACTTTCCCAGTAGAGACACACTGGGAGGAAGTTTGTGCTAGAAATCGAAAAATGGGACATCTCCAAATATTTGTCACTAGATTTATTTACGTGTCAATTGATATCGCTATCACAACCATGGGACCTCCACATGCAATGTCCGAACCACGAACTAATCGGTGTGAAGTTGGTAACTAATTTACTCAACTATCACCTCTGACCCCAGTTTCTAGTATTTTATTATAGATGACATCACGTAAAATTGGAACCTATAAGGCAAATATAACAAACCTAACATACACTACTGATGCCAACTTTCTTTTTCGACTTCCCCAACTGGAGATTGCCCCTGAGGATAAAGTATACACAAACAAGATGAATATTAAAAGTATTGTGAGTTGATTATATAGTAGTTGTTACGCACATTTGAACGCATGTTGTTGCATTAAAACGTTTGGGAGCTATGGTTCTACCTACGCCTTTCCTTTCCCATCGTCGCTATGAGACCTATCTGTGTCGGTGCGACGTGAAGCAAAGTTGTAAAGAAAAACAAAGAGAGAGAGAGAAACTGATAGCACAGATAGCAGTGAAAAAGTGAGGAGGACAAAAAGTAAAATAATACTGTGGTCACAAATACGAGTTCGTACTTTTGTTTGCGCCATCAGTTAATATTATTTTTATCGTGGATTTATTAATTTTATCCAAAACTATAACATTAAGATAACTGCACCTGTCTGTTTACAACAACTGTAATTAACAGTATCATCTTCTTTACACATAAAGAGAATCAAAGTTACTTCTCATTAAAAGTAGCGCTTTCAAAACCAAGATATAAAATCGAATTTACTTGTGGAAATTATCCACCAGGCGGTGATGGTAATTACAACCACACTGAGTGGCTCAGACGCTTGAGGCGCTGGCCTTCTGATCCCAACTTGGCAGGTTCAATCCTGGCTCAGTCTGGTGCTATTTGAAGGTGCTGAAATACGTCAGCCTCGTGTGGGTAGAGTTACTCTTGTGGAACAAAATTCCGGCACATTGGCATCTCCGAAAACCGTAAAAGTTAGTTAATGGGACATGAAGTCAATAAAATTCTTGTTTTAGTGGGAAGTACAGGTATATAAGAAACCTCCCGTAACTCTAAACTGAACGGAAAACGGAAGAGGTTCGAACATCCCATAATAGGAAGGAAAGGGCCACGGACGACGTAAAGCTGGAAGACTCTATAGGCTTCGCAAACTTAATAACGTCGGGGTCGGAGCAGAACAAGAGTTAACCAAGGGAGCTTGGATAGGAAAGATAAAGTGAGGAGCCAGGCATAAGAAAGTGGAAGCAATACCTTACTCAGATAAAGACCCCGTAGTCACTAACCCATCGTGATCATCATGAAGGTTCTCCTCCTTCTCACCCCAAGTTGAGTACGCTTGGAGAGTCACACATTTAGTCGCCTCTTACGACAGGCAGGAGACAGTGATGGTAGTAGTGATTTTTCAACTTCCTCTCTGAAGTTAGGATCTATGGCTAAATAGTTAGTGCGCTGACCTTTGGTCCAAGAGGTCCTGGGTTCGACCCCCCCGCCACGTCGGGGATTTAAACCTTCATTGGCTAATTCCGATGGCTTGAGGGCTGGGTGTATGTGCCGTTTTAAGCATTATAATTTATGATTGATAGGGCACCATCCCCAGAGACACGCAGGTCACCTAAAAGGAGTCAACTCGGAAGACCTGCGCCAGGCCTTTCCGGAGGCCACATGCCATTATTATTATTATTATTATTATTATTATTATTATTATTATTATTATTATTATTATTATTATTATTATGTCCGACTCATTGGCTGAATGGTCAGCGTACTGGCCTTCGGTTCAGAGGGTCCCGGGTTCTATTCTCGGCCGGGTCGGGGACTTTAACGTTCATTGGTTAATTCCAGTTGCCCAGGGGCTGGGTGTTTGTGCTGTCCCCAACATCCCTGCAACTCACACACCACACATAACACTATCCTCCACCACAATAACACGCAGTTACTTACAAATGGCAGATGCCACCCACCCTCATCGGAGGGTCTGCCTTACAAGGGCTGAGCTCGGCTAGAAATAGCCACACGAAATTATTATTATTATTATTATTATTATTATTATTATTATTATTATTATTATTATTATTATTATTATTATTATTATTATTATTATGTCTCTCCGAACAAATTAAATGGAGACAAAAATTTAAAAAAACAACTTATTCAATTTGAATTTTTTAGTTGAAAAAACAAATTTTATAAACCCGAAAAGGAGAGAAAACCTTAAGTTTATACGCTCTGGATTAATCCACTCTCACACACACGAAGCGAATGGCCAGATCTGTAGTATTCTTATCATAGGCTAGTATGACTTCGAGTGCCTCCTGTAGGCCAAGGTTGAACCTTAGGTCAGAGAGATTAGCACACTCCGTGAGGACATGGACCACAAGAATACAACACTTGGTGGAAAGGATTTCTCTTCAGCCTGCACAAAACTACGGCCTCTCTATGTCCGGCCATCTTAGGCCCCAGGAATTAACCTGGTTCTCATTTTTGTTGTAGGCTGAGTGAACCTCAGGGTTTCTCTCTCTCCAGAAGTGAAAATATCGTTTTCTTTTCTGAATTTTTCGACTTCCTGATGGGGAGAAGAAGTAACGCGCTTCTGGGCGAATCAAGCATGCCTCCGCTATCCAGCCCCTAAAATCCGTCGAAAATTGTTCATGGAAATGCGAATTCACCCTTCAGCGGAGTATCAAACAATTAAACGTCATGTTTGGTGTAAATTGTAGAGGTTAATTTGAACTACAGGGTCCCCGAAGGAAAGGGGCCAACTCGTCGGAGCAGAGTGGTGTACTCACGATCAGCCAATGTGCACTTTACTGCGCCGTATAGTTTACACCAGACTAGTGGGGGGGTTTCATTAGGCTGGTACAGCTTGACCATCACAGGCGATGTATGGCTGATTCTGTCAGAAACCGGGCCGACAAAATTGTTCAGCGCTGTAAGCTCCATGCAACACACTGTCAATATGCATGTGGAGATGTCAGCAAGTACATAAATAAATCTTCAGTCAACTAGCCGCGTGCTATGATAACAGCTTAGGGTTCGATTCTCGGTTCGTCTAAGGATTAAATTCTAGTCTCATGATATCCCCATGTGGGTGATTAGGGTAGAATACATCCACGGTATCCCCTGCTTGTCGTAAAAGGAGAATGTAAGAGGACCTGGAAGCTTTCATCTTAGGAGTGTGGAATGGTAATTTTACAGTTCGCTTTACGTAGCACCGACACATAGAGGTCGTATGGCAACAATGAGATAAGAAAGGGCTAAGAGTGGGAAGGAAGCGGCCTAAGATGGCCGGACATAGAGAGGCCGTAGTTTTGTGCAGGCTGAAGAGAAATCCTTTCCACCAAGTGTTGTATTCTTGTGGTCCATGTCCTCACGGAGTGTGCTAATCTCTCTGACCTAAGGTTCAACCTTGGCCTACAGGAGGCACTCGTAGTCATACTAGCCTATGATAAGTATACTACAGATCTGGCCATTCGCTTCGTGTGTGTGAGAGTGGATTAATCCAGAGCGTATAAACTTAAGGTTTTCTCTCCTTTTCGGTACAGCAGAAGCATTTGCCTGGTGTGGAAATGGGAAACGCCGGGCGAGTTGACCGTACGGTTAGGGGCGCGCAGCTGTCAGCTCGCATCCGGGAGATAGTGGGTTCGAGCCCCACTGTCGGCAGCCCTGAAGATGGTTTACCGTGGTTTCCCATTTTCACACCAGGCAAATGCTGGGGCTTTACCGTAATTAAGGCCACGGCCGCTTCCTTCCCATTCCTAGGCCTTTCCTGTCCCATCGTCGCCATAAGACCTATCTGTGTCGGTGCGACGTAAAGCAAATAGCAAAAAAAAAAAAAGGGAAACCACGTAAAACATCTTCAGGGCTGCAACAGTGGGGTTCGAACCCACTATCTCCCGAATACAAACTCACATCTGCGCGCCCCTAACCGCACGGCCAACTCACTCGGTCCCTCTAGCTGAGTTACATATTTCCCCAGTTCATCTGTTCTACCCGACCTCCCTTGGTCAACTCCTGTTCTTTTCCGACCCAGACTTTATTGGGTTTGAGAGGCCTTGGGAATCTTTCATTTTCACCCCCTTCGTGGCCCTTCCCTTTCTTTAGCCGATACCTTCATTCTTTGAAGTAGAGGACCCATTTGTACTTCCTCTTGAAAAGATACGCACCACCACCACCACTTCTCTCGGTTGGTACTGAGGTAATACAGCCAGAAGACAACCGACGAGCTGTCTGGAATGAGAGGCAGTGAGTCAGGCCAATAAACCTGAATGGTCAGCGTACTAGCCTTCGGTTCAGAGGATCCCGGGTTCGATTCCCGGCAGGGTCGGGAATTTTAACCGTCAATGGTTAATTTCTCTGGCACGGGGGCTGGGTGTACGTGCTGTCTTCGTCATTTCACCCTCATCACGACGCGCAGGTCGCTTACGGGAGTCAAATCAAAAGATCTGCACCTGGCGAGCCGAACATGTCCTCGGACACTCCCGGCACTAGAAGCCATACGCCATCGCATTTCACCTGCTGCTGCTACCGCTGCTGGTGGTGGTGGTGGTGGTGGTGGTGGTGGTGGCGGCGTGGGGGTAATTATTGTTTTGATGACAGTCGTGCTGAGTGGTTCAGACCGTAGAACGTTGGCGGTTTCGATTTCGGCTCAGTATGGTGCTATTTGAAGTTGATCATACACTGCCGGAAAAAAATTAGTACACCCTCTTGGAGTTTTCCAATTCACTCAAGAGATTTATTGTTATAAGTTTACATATGGAGTACATGACATATTACATTTACAGATCAATAGCTCATGTGGTATTGAGGTACCAGGTGTCGATCCATGCTGAAACATTCATATTAGTACGTGGTGTATCCTCCACGAGCGGCAATGCCGGCGCTGATTCTGACATCCATTCGATCAAACAGATGGCGAATACTGTCTTGGGATACATTATTTCACGCCTGTTCGACCTGTTCACGTAGTTCTGCAAGAGTTGTGGGTTTACGAGTCGCGCGTGTCAGTTGTCGTCCCATCATATCCCACACGTGTTCGAAGGGGGACAAGTGCGGAGATCGTGCTGGACAGGGAAGTTGCTGCACGTCTTGAAGAGCACGTTGAGTTTCACGCTCAGTGTGTGGATGAGCATTATCCTGTTGGAACAACACATCACCTTCCTGTTGCAAGAATGGCAAAAGAACATTTCTTACAACATTCTGCAAGCATCGAGCGCTGGTCAGCGTTCCCTCCACAAACACCAAAGGTGAACGAGAGTTGTAGCTTATCGCATCCCAGACCAAAGGCCTGGGGTGGGGCCAGTGTGTCTTGGACGAATGCACTCTACGAGACAGCGCTTGCCAAGTCTACGTCGTATACACGACCATCACTTGCGTGCAGGCAGAATCTGCTTTCATCGCTGAAGACCACGGCCCGCCATTCCATCTTCCAAGTGACCAGTCGAGCCGTGCACGTCGATGCTATACGTGAGTGCGAGACGGGCTAGAGGTGCGCGTGCCTGTAGTCTCACTGCTAGTAACCGGTTGCCAATAGTTCGTGTTGACACTCTGGGCTCACAAACCTTCTTATTTGTGCTGTGGTAGCTGTACGATCTGCCACTGTTGCTCTTATAATACGACGATCTTGGCGGACGTCTGTGCTGCGTGGACGTCCAAAACCTCGTCTACGGGTGTGAGAATGTTCACGTGACCTTTGCAACCAGCATCGTTGCACAATTGACGCAGCACGTCCAACTTGTGTGGCAATTATCAGAAAGCACCATCCAGCCACTCGGAAAGCCACAATTTGATCCCTGTCAAACTCGCTCAGTTGGTTGTAGGAAGCACTAGTGCGTCTCCATGGATGGTGCGTGTTTGGTTCACACGTTTGCATCACACTGAGCCTTATGGCTGTTAACATTTCCTATTAAAAGGTACAGGCAGATGGCGCTCTGGCAGCTATGTCACTACGCTATCTGTTGGCGGACAACGTTGAAACCATTACCAGTACATCTACTATCCCCCAGGTGGCATCTGCCGTCATCGGATCAAAATCGATGTCGTCTTTCCAGGTGTACTGATTTTGTTTTTAGTAGTGTATATGCCTGCCTTCAGTTTATAGATTTACTGGTACGTAAAAAAACTCAAGCGGGACAATATTTTGCCATCTCTATGCCCCTAAAACCCGTAGAAGTAGTTAATGGGACATAAAACCAATAATATGTGTGTCCCAACCCTTGTCCTTTTTATCTACGGCGTCGGGTATGAAGAGATCTTCGTGGTGAGTTTTTGAGGTACATATGCAGGTGAATGAAGTTATACAAAATTGCCAGGCGGGAAACAAGCCTCCAATATACAAAAACAAATGCACTGCACGAGAGTTGTATTACGTCCTGGAGCAAAGTCCGTCGCGTCGGTGTCATGTGAGAAGGACAGATATTCTGGGGCGGTAGTGATGGAAATAGTTAATGTGAATGAGTGAAACGAAGAAGTATCCACGAACAGCTTTCGGGAAACACAATGCAATTTATTGATCACAATGCCAAGATTGCAAGGGAAACCGCTGCAGCAACTGTCCTACAATTGAAGACATCATGGCAAACAGAAAAGGCTCTTGCGAGGCGGTGCCCTAGAACACAGAAATGCTTGAATCCGCGAACATATTTACACCAAATTCCGGAATACGCTTGACGCAATTCACTTCTGATTTTTAAAGAAGCGGCTGCCTTGCTAGAAATACCTAATTTTAAAGCCAACAAGTATTTCCTGTCCTAATTCAAAAGCCACTATAAAATAACATCACGCTAGAACACAAGATTCGTTACTAGATGTGATGTTACTCTTGACACAGCCGTGATGGCCAGAGCATTGGAGTCTATCTGAGAAGTTACGCTTTCATTTCATTTCTGCTAATGCAATCGATGCCAGCATGGTATTCAATACGGACCAAAGTCAGTTTGAGTATGAATTCACGTCAAATACGACACTACCAATGACAAGGGAAAAGACGACTGAAGCTGCTGAATCAATGTACATCCACTATCCACTCCTGCACCATTCAGATGCTTATTTCCATGTTAGGATGCGATGCAAAGCTGATTTCAGGAAGTGAGTGGTAAATTTCTTTCCATTATTTTACAATTGGCTTTACGTTGAACCGACACAGATAAGTCTTATGGCGGCGACAGGAGTTGGAACGAATCGGCTCTCGAATGCAAGCCCACAGCTACGCGCCCTCAACCGCACGGTTAACTCAAACGTGTTTCCGACACACTATAACGTAATAAGCTCGAAACGGAAAATACTGGAAACGGAACAAAAGGGAACATATCTTCTGTTGCTGGATTCATGGTCTTGTCCTGTGTGGGTGATGTTATGGTACCATGAGTTAGTTCTGGTGTTATATTTTGGGGTGGGCATGATGGCTTCATGGCATGTCGTTGAGGATAGTAGTGGTCCTTTAATCCCTCTTGGGCTGAAGCATGTTCGTTGAATGTCATCATGGTTATGTTGTTATTGTATTGTGTAATTGGTTCGTTATGGCATGTCAGGTATATTTTCACACAACCCATTTTCACACCAGGCAAATGCGGGGACTGTAGCTTAATTAAGTCCTATACTTCCTATCCTTGCGTCCTCGCCGAAAACCTTCGGTGTGTTAATGCGACGTTAAACCACTAGCAGAAAGGAATGCACACAAAAATCAAACCACATAAAACAATAAAGTACTGTCAGTCTCCTGACGTAGCCATAAAAACTGCACTCTCAAAAAAAGTAATCGGGCACCCATGATGGTTGGTAATTTCGTAAGTGTTGCCCATATACATGTTTCAGGACGTATAGGAACCAGTTCACAAGGAGATGGCGCGAGGTACAGAGTTATTGGACTTCGAGAAGTGCCTGACTGTTGGCTGCATAGCAGAGCTATTGGAGTGAAGTTAAACAGGCCCAAATCAGTAGTAGCATTCGTCCTACTTAAGTAGAACGTGGATGCGCATTTTGCCAATCATGCACAATTTGGGCGACCTAAAATGTTGCTCGACAGAAATCACACAAACCTGATATGTCAGTCTGTCAGAAATAGAGTACAACTGATAACTACTCTCCGACAGGACTTTCATGCAACAACGTGAGTATCCATATCATGAAAGAAAATTAAGTTCGGTGACTCAGGTGGTGTCTGGACTGTATCAGTTGAACACTGGAGCAGTGGAAATCGGTTCTGTTGGGTGATGAGTCGAGATTCACATTATTGCGATCCGACGGATGTGTGTGGATGTGGCGTCTATTCCGTAAACGGCTTCTGCCGGAGTATACAGTGCCAACCAAAAAATTCGCTGGTGGTGGTGATGATGGTGGAGGTGGAGTGATGGTGTGAGGGCTGTCTATGGTACTTCGGCGTGGGACCGCTGGTGTTTGTACTTGGCAGAATGAACACAGAGATATACTGTAACTTCCTGGGACCACCCAACATTGTGGCGTTTTTGCGAAATGGATTCATGTTAATTCCTGGATGGCGATGCTAGGTGCTAGTTTCGGGGACTACTATGCAGTGGTAAGCCCACAACAATGTTCGCCGATTGGACTGGCCTGCCCAGAGTCCGGATCTCAGTTCTATAGAACATCTCTGCGACGAATTGGATAGCCAGGTGAGGTCTCGGGAGAAGTGGCCACCCATTCTTCAACTCTCGGCAAGGTTGCAAGAGGAATGGAAACGAATCCCAGTAGATGTCCTGCACATATTCATCGAGATCAATCTGTAAATATTGGTTGCAGTTATACGAGGTTGTAATTGGGCGACAACCACCGAACAAACATTGTCGACATGCTTCCAATTACTTTTTGGTAGATAGTGTATTTGCTCGACGCACGGAAGAGTAGATAAGTCATGATGCTGTCGATCTTCATGACAGGATATTCAAGTTACATTATTTTATAATTTGAGTTCGCAACAATACCAGCCTATGCAGAAAGGCGTCTGGATACGTTTCAAAAGACACACCACTTCAGTTCCGTAATGGATTGGACGTCAGTTTTGCTGTACCTAACACATGACTGTGATTCCAGTGTCGGCATTCTTAACTCTTACTGTGAAATGCATCTTTGTCTGCAAGCATTGCCTGCTCACATCTCATTACCATGATGTTGAATGAGGCGTATGTACATAACATTTGAAACCTCAAGATGTACGTAATCTCGTGTCTCGTACTTCACAGATAGTGTGTGTTCGCACGTTATGAATGTAAACATTACAGTCACGCAACCTGTTTTAATACGCTTTGCTTTAATAGCTGAAGATGATTAAGAAATTCTGTACATTATACCAGTTGCTTTGGTCTCTTGTTTGTTCACCGCAAGAATTTTCATGACGATTTTCGTTGGGAAGTTCGAACGTTTCCCTTGTAAGGACTTTGAAATGCCGATCGACAGTGCTCGAGTATGATTTAGAACCTTCAGAAAAATAAACTCACTTCGAGTCAAGAATGTTTCACAGTTAAATTAACGAAGGTTAGAACAATATCTGCTTATTATGAGAGGTCAAAGATACCGCCAACTTATTCGAACCCTCACACACAAAAAAGTATGATGATTTTATTGCTATTCCAGACTAGGGGTGCATATTGATAATAATAATTACAAATGGGGTGGGGGTGGGAAGGAAATATTAGGAAAAATTGCAATCATGAAATCAATATACTCCACTATGACTTACTGCCAGAAAAACAATCTTTTCAAGAAAGTTTGCAGTTGTTCAAAATAATTGTATTTTCCAAACGACTATCACATCAAATGGAGCTAGGTAATTCTACAATCAAGCTCCAATTTATATTGGACATATCCATCTAGTGGTAAATTTCTCACTTGTTCCAGCGAATTAACATATAAATGGATTTGTAGTTATGCAGTTCCCCAGAGGTGACTCTTAGCCCTTTTCTCCATTACGGAACACGTGCCAATTGCTTGCCCTTAATATATTCAACATTAATTTCTACTCGAACACAATCACACTGGAAATGAATTCGGTTATAATTTTCTGCTTGTCACACATAGTGTCACCCCAGATATCTAATTACTTTCTGGTTGAGCACAGTAACTTTCTCCAGAAAGTACATAGTCCGCTTCCATAGATTTAGAACGTTCTATAAATTTTAATAAAGGGAGACCTTCGCAGTAACCTTTATATACATTCCTCCTGTAAATGTGTCATGTCTCCCGCAAGTTTACTAGGTTAGTTAAGTCAAAGACTAAAACTAACATCGGCATTCGACCAAATCCAACTCGAATGTTGCCGCGCGACAACAGCAATGCTGTACGTGATAAATCTATACCGGTAATTGATGAACGATTCTTAACAATATTGATGTGGGTGTAGAATATTTTAAGGTGGTGGTGGTGATTATTGTTTAAAGAGGAAGTACAACTAGGCAACCATCCTCTATTTTAAGGAGAGAATATATTAGAGTAGATAACCGTTTAAATTGGTCACTAAAATATCGTCCGGCTCCATGGTTAAATGGTTAGTGTGCTCACTTTTGGTTCAAGGTGTCCAGGGTTCGATTCCAAGCAGGGTAGTGGATTTTAATCTTAGTTAATTCCGATGACTCGGGGGGTGGGTCTGTGTGCCGTTTTCAGCATTAGAATTCATCACCATTAGGGCCCCATCCTCACAGACGCACAGGTCGCCTATACGCGTCAACTCGAAAGACCTGCACGAGGGTTCTCCGGAGGCCACACGCCATTAATTATTACTAAAAAATTCAATATTGCAAACCTATACTTGGGCCCAGGAGATCTGGAGACTAACATTTGAGCGACGAAAGCAAGAACTATGAGGTGCGTTGCGTTGCCATAGTTACTTCCGTCAGTGACATATCATCCTTTAATACAGGCTGTAAAACATCTAGGCTTAACTGAATTCAATGAACTTTGATCCGTTCCTACGCTCGTGTTAATAATTTCAGCATTTAAAACAGAACATGTCATTGGCGATAAATATGAGATTTCATAATCAATAATATAGTCTTCAATTGCAGATAATTAACATCCACAGATGGATAATATATAAAAATTGCAGTCAGCGTATAAATTATATTCATCAGCCGGTCATAAGAAAACAAACACGAACAGCAATAAAACTAACACAATACCACTCCGAGTAATATGACAAAAGTGACGTCAAACCAAGCCACGTGGCGATATCATCCTTAAAATGTGGCATGGCTGGAATCCTTGCAATGGAAACGGACCATTTTCGAGGAGCGTTAGTCAAGTTTCTCTCGCTGCTAGCGCTAAACGTCAGGCTCGAACTCTAGTAGGCCTTAATATAAGTAAAGTCAATCATTGTTGGCAACCTGAATAGTTACTTATAAAAATCAACAGACATTGCCAAAACAAACCGTATATCAATGCAGTGTTGTTGCAATAGGGAAGATATGTACCACCACTTGCTATAATTTAATATAAAAGCAAAAGGTACGGATTCACGTGATTCAATAGAAGCTTGCAGTGGTGTCTCAACGCACATTAACCGCCAGACCATTCCATGTTAAGAAAACAGTATTGGTCTTACGACAACAGGGTTGCAATATCGAACGGCTCTGCTCAACACCATCACGGGAAAACTGCGACACATAAATTTGTGAAATTCAGTATTTAAGTTCAAGACAAAAAGTGGAAGAAACTAAGCTACAAATTATTTTTATGAACTAAGGGAGACGGGGAGTTTACAGGGGCTATTTTTGGTTTCTACAGAATCGAAGATAAACTACGGCACATAAAAGAAACCTCAGCATTGAAGTGTAAGGCAAAAAAAATTGACAAATAATTTGTGTTGGCTCGAGGGGTTAGGGATGCATTTAATTGCATTTAATAAATTTCTCCAGGGAATAAAGGCTAGAAAACAGACACAACAAATAAATACTGGTAGATGACTGTACAAAACATCACAGTATTACTGCTAAAGAAAGAAATCACACACGAAGGCTTATAGCATAATTCTCACTCAACACAAGACAATTACGTACTGATTTAAAGCCTAAAGACAAACAGGCAACAAATATATACTGTAGATAACTTCACTGCAGAAGCGAGATGCCAGCGGTTCACAAAGTGAGGGACTACACGAGGCATATACCGGAGCAACACGGAAAAAGGAAAATGAAGGAAGGCAACGAAGCGATGGCTGTTCCCGCCATTGTGCTTCCTCCCTACAAATGTATTTATAAAAAATAAAATGTTATGTAGTTATCTTAACAACTCAAGGGCAAAAATTCCTCATCTTTTTCATCTATCTTTCATAATACATTACAAAGTACAGTATAATATCCCTTAATGACGAGGAATTATGGGTGCCTCAGGGGGGCTGTGTTCACTCCTTGTAGGTCCATAAGAGCAATACTGTCTTCTTAACGTGGAATGAGCTTATAGGAGAAGTGTAGCATCCCAACTGACGCGTCCGCTGCCACACGGGAGAGAAAGTCTGGTAATTGAAAAAGACTGAAGAGCTTGAATACCATCATTTATACGCAATCGTTGAAATTAAATTATGTTTCCCTTCCAAAAAACAAACCACATGGCGCAACAGCCCCGAAGGGCCATGGCCTACTAAGCAACCGCTGCTCACCGCGAAGGCCGTCCGTCTCCGTAGCGTAACGGTTAGAGTTATTAGCTGCCGTCCTCGGAGGAGCGGGTTCGATTCCCGGTACTGCCAGAAAGTTAAGAGTGGCAGGAGGAATGGTGTGTGCCTAAAAAGAGCTGCGCCACCTCGAGATGAGGACATGAGTTTACTTTTTTTACCCCGAAGTCCTGCAGATTATGAGTTATCATGCTGTCAGCATGACGAATCCTCTAGATCGTTATTCTTCGCTTCCTAGACCGGGGCTGCCATCTTACCGCCAGACAGCTCCTCAATTGCAATCATGTAGGCTGTGTGGACCTCGAACAAGCCCTAAGATCCAAGTAAAAATCCCTGACTTGGCCGGGAATCGAAGCCGGGGCCTTGGGTAAAAGGCAGGCACACTACCCCTACATCGTGGGGCCGGCACGTTTCCCTTCTGGGAACTTAATTTTTGATGTTCAATATTAAGAAGCGTGTAGATCCCAATCTTTAAATAATCATGTACTATGGAAATAATAATTCCCCTGTGTCCACATAGTTGAACAAGTGGCTAGATATACAAAGGGCACTAGGAAAGTTTTGCAATGTGGGTGAACGCTTTAGACTTTTTCAAAATAATTTCCACCACACTCAACACACTTCTCCATACGTAGAAACCAGTCACTGAACCAACTCTGCCCCTTTTCTTCGGTTACATTTTCACACTCTTGATCCCATGCTGCCAGAAGCTCCTCGTCGGATGTAAAACGCCGCCCTTTCAGCTTCTTCTTCACTTCTGGGAAGAGTGCGAAGTCACATGGGGCAAGATCAGGACTGTATGGAGGGTGATCAAGCACAGTCAAACCTGATCTGGCAAGAAAATCCATTGTTACATTAGCACGATGTGCTGGAGCATTGTCGTGATGCAAGAGCCAAGTGTTGCACCGTGACCTTGGACGGAGCTGCTTGAGAGCCTGGATGACCTGTGGCAGACAAGTCTCACTGTACCACTTCGCAGTACCTGTCCTTTATGTTTCTAGCAGTCCGACTCGTTGGCTGAATGGTCAGCGTACTGGCCTTCGGTTCAGAGGGTCCCGGGTTCGATTCCAGGCCGGGTTGGGGACTTTAACCTTCATTGGTTAATTCCAATGGCCCGGGGGCTGGGTGTTTGTGCTGTCCCCAACATCCCTGCAACTCACACACCACACATAACACTATCCTCCATCACAATAACACGCAGTTACCTACATATGGCAGATGCCGCCCACCCTCATCGGAGGGTCTGCCTTACAAGGGCTGCACTCGGCTAGAAATAGCCACACGAAATAATTATTATTATGTTTCTAGCACAACCCGAGTCAGGATGACCCCTTTAGTGAAGAATACTGCAATCATCCTTTTCTTCACTGACCTTGACTTTCGCACGGTCACAGGAGTAGCCTCATCGTCAAACAGCCGCACCTTGTTCTGGGATTTTGTTGGGACATCGTAATAATAAAGCCAAGTTTCGTCACCTTTAACAATGCTATTGACGTTACGCGAAGTCCCATTTTCAAACTGTTTTAGCATTTTTCGGCACTATTTCACTCGATGTGCCCTTTGTTGCCCTGAAAGTGAATGGGGCACCCAAAGGGAACAAACCTTTCTAACATGGAGAGGGTCGTGTAGAAATTAATGAATAGCTGTTGCAGGGATGTGGAGGGTCTCTTCTACCTGACGATATGTCAACCGGCTCTCTTACTGCAACATTTTTCTCACAGCTTCAATGTTTTCCTCAGTCACTGATTCAGACGGTCGCCCAGAACGAGGATCGTCTTCAACCCCAAAATTTCCATTCTGGAACTCTTTGTACCAGCGGAAAATAGTTGTCCGATGTGGACAGTCTTTCCCCAGCACAGGAGTCATTACCTCCAGGCACTGGTCAACAGTTAATCCACGAGCAAAATTGTAGTGGATAATTGCGCGATATTCAGCTTTAGACCACACTGACATCTTAACTTGCTTTCAATTCCACTGCTTGGTAACAATTGGTGTGAAGGTCGCGCCTTGCTGTCTTCTAGACCTGTTTTCACCCCTCTTTTCATCACTCACCATAACAGGGGTGTCCAGCCAACCGTTTTTGCGTATTGCAAAACTTTCCTAGTGCCCTTTGTATCTTCCCCTACTTGATATCACGGTCAGATTTCAATCAAATATGCACTATATCTTTGGGTCGCATATTCGACATAAATTGTGTACATTTTGTGTGTATTCCTATGCGATGGACTGAAATTAAAATTATGTTACACTACTTGTGAGTAATGTGTCATTTTTATGTATTTTTATTATTTTAGTACCTTTTTTTCGTTATCATTTAACTTATTGTTTTCATGGTTTCTAGCAATATTTTGTTGGCATGTAATTTTGTTGTATATTTTATTGTCGTAATATAATGTATGTTTTAATTTTTATTTCATTTCAAGCTAAGCATTGCCACCAAGAGATCTACCAATTTCAATGTGCTTCATCTTCCTGTGCCTATTTTTTTTAATATTAACCTGATTCTTGGTTTTTATACCGGACCGGACACATAATAGCCTACGTCGGGTTCAGTTTTATAATTTTTTTACAGCAACAGGAGAGAGTGGATTGGTGGATTTTCATAACACTTGGAATTTACGTTCGGGATAAGGAGGAGTGGGATCTTACAGTAGCTACGAGCCGTTCAAAAACATTCAGCAGGACGGGTGCTTCAGAGGGGCCCAGAAACATGAAACTCGTTTGGATTTACAGGAAAATCGATAAACATTTTGGCTCCATTTTTTCTTTCGATACGGTGTAAAATAAGGGATTAATAAGGGCCAGTGAAATAAAAAAACGAGCACCCGCCATAACACACATTCCGCGTGAAAGGTGGCAACACTGTTGTTACGTATCGATACTGCCATTGCTATGGTGGGAGAACTGCAAAGTGACAACTCACAGGTGCACGCAGTTGTTGGGTTATGTCAGAGATGCTCACAATCGGCATTTCGTCACGCGGGCGCCCAACACTGTAAGCGGGCATGCAGGCGATGACCGTATGCTATTCAGCCACAGTGATATTGTCGTTACGTCACAGGCCAAGAAGGTAGGGCGAAGTTCTCCCACTGCGGCGATACACAAGTTTGAAATGGAGGAAGAAATTAATGAAAGAGGGCCTCATCGAATCTGACGGCAAAAAGCCAGCGGAAATGAAAAATGAGAATCCACAGCCTGTTTCCAGTCGTTCGACCGGGACAGGAATGGAAGGAATGAAGGCCCCATCTAGCGGCGAGGTTAGGAATTGTGCCGGTTGCCGAAGCCTGTCGCACTCCTCTGGGGCAATGATTAATGAATAACAGATGAAATGAAATTATACTAGAGAAATTTGCTGGAATGAATTATGACAGAGGAAACCTGTCCCGCCTCCGGTTTGTCCAGCACAAATCTCACATGGAGTGACCGAGATTTGAACCACGGAACCCAGCGGTGAGAGGCCGGCGCGCTGCCGCCTGAGCCACGCAGAGAGAGCCAGTGGGAAAAGCTGTTTTTTTCTTTGTTTGTTTGTTTGTTTGTTTCTTTCTTAATCTGCTTACCCTCCAGGGTTGGTTTATCCCTCGGACTCAGCGAGGGATCCCACCTCTATCACCTCAAGGGCAGTGTCATGGAGCGTGAGACATTGGGTCGGGGATACAACCGGGGAGGATGACCAGTACCTCGCCGCCCAGGCGGCCTCACCTGCTATGCTGAACAGGGACCTTGGTGGGGGATGGGAAGATTGGAAGGGATAGACAAGTAAGATGAAAGAAAGCAGCCATGACCTTAAGTTAGGCACCATCCCGGCATTTGCCTGGAGGAGAAGTGGGAAACCACCGAAAACCACTTCGAGGATGGCTGAGGTTGGAATCGAAACCACCTCTACTCAGCTGACCTCCCGAGGCTGAGTGGACCCCGTTACAGCCCTCGTACCACTTTTCAAATTTCGTGGCAGAGCTGGGAATCGAACCGGGCCTCCGGGAGTGGCAGCTAATCATACTAACAACTACACCACAGAGGCGGACGTAGAATGCCACTTCTAAACGATATATGTTCCTTTTTGAAGTGTTGATTTGATTTTGTTTTATTTTATTTCCAGTGGACAGAAATCCACATCATTTTCAATTTGCATTGTAAGAAATAAGTTATTTCTGTTAATTGCAGTTCATGGATTTTGACCGGGCACAATAAAGAGTTACAACCTCAATGATTTACACTATTATATTTTAAGAGGTTGTTTAGAAACATTTCTAATATAATTAGGAGTTAACGTGAATAAGCTGTCTCTTGTGGTTGCTTAGATTTAAATTATCTGATAAACTCACCAATAGTCCAATTATGCTTACCGGGAATAACATCAGTTAGGTTCTTTATGTAAAGGCATACTGTGCATTTATTTGGTAGATGCATTTACATTGTTGTTGTACTTTAATCTTGCATAGTAAATATGTGTGTCCTCACCCGTAATGAAACTCACTCGTCATTTAGCGACTAGCTATTATCATCGTACGCCTGGTAAGTTTTAAATACTATTTTCAGAAATTCAGTGAATAGGGACAGTCATATAACACTACAACACTGTACAAAATCAAACATTAAACTTGTTGAACTATGTAAATATATTACGTTTATCTGAATAAATAACAGGCATTTAACTTTTCTTAATGGAAATACCGTCATTCCCGACCAAGGAATAGTAAATGTAGCTTGTGCGTTTAAACCCCGTATCTTCATAAATTGTAACACAAAAATGGTAACTTGTCAGCTTTCTTTGAATGTATAAATATAAGAAAATAAAACAGACTGTTTATATCGAGCGCAGTATAAATCAAACCGGAATATCTTCATAATGTCGGTTGTCTTGTGTTTGTAGTGTATTTTTTTTAAATACCGTAACCTAATCCACATTTCGCTCAATATTGGAGGACAGCTTCGTAGTGACAATCGGACGTCACTGCTTCACTTCCCTGCAAAGTGTGTTCGCTCTCTCGCTTCACTATGACGTATGCTTTCTACGTAAGCTGCCCGCATTTAAGTCAGGCCAGCCCGGTCGCACTGGGCTAGCCTCAACAACGGATGCCCAGCTGAGCACCTCTGGGTAATGTCTTTGTTGATGCGCGGACTGGTCTAGTGTGTTCGTGCAGGTGTAGAAATGGAGGCCATCAAATAAGAGCAGAGAAATGTGGTTCGTTTTCTGGAGGCCGAGGGTGCTGGAGTACGCGAAACTCATCGTCGCATGTCTGCTGTGTATGGCGAACACTGAATGTCATAGGAGTGGCATAGGAGATTCCGAAAGGGGCGCACGTAACTACAAGACGATGCGCGCCCAGGACAGTTCCATCGAACCATTACTCCTGATGTGATAGGGCGGACTGATGGCCTTATCCGGGAAAACCGACGAATCACGAAGGACGGAAGACATTCGGACGAGGAAGTGCAAGAGTGGGTACAGTACCCGTCAGCGATCTTCCTCTTTCTACAAAATTGAAATTGATCGTCTCGTCTTCCAGTGGGATAGATGAATTAATGATTTCGGTAATTACTTCTGAATAACACCATTCCATAGTCACATTGTAGCGGGTGTTTGGTTTTAATTTAACTGTCCCATATACAAGCTGTGACAATAAAGTTCGGTGAATAGTCCTGTACTATAAACATAGATGAACAATGCACGACAGTGATCTTACTGTCCTTCGAAATATACCCTTCCCATAACTATGCACTGCTGAGATCGGCGATACATGTCCTGGAATCTTTGCAAAAAGGCTTCCTTAGGGATGGTGTTCAAAAGCCTCGTCACGTTTCGTTGGATGTCAGGAATATCATCAAATCTCTTTCCTTTGAAGGCGAGTTTGAGTGGTGGGTATAGCAAGAAGTCTGGAGGAATGAGATCTGGGGAGTATGGGGGATGTTCAAGTTGTACCAACCCCTATTTTGCCATGAACTGTTTGAAGATATTGGTTGTGTGTGGGCGAGCATTGTCATGTAAAAATAAACCATGAACCTTGTTGTGCGTACTGGGGTCGTACCCTGCGTAGACGTTTCATGAAACGGGTCAAAATTTCAATGTACCGTGCAGCATTCAACGTCGTTCCCTTAGGTAGAAATTCCTTGTGGATAATGCCTTGACTATCGAAAAAGGTGATGAGCATTGTTTTGATGCGTGACTTTTCGGCTCTGACCTTTTTCCGACGAGGGGATCCCGGAGAACGCCATTCCATGCTTTGCCGTTTCGTTTCAGGGTTGTACTTGAGATACCACGTTTCATCCTCAGTGACAATACAGTTCAAGAAGTTTGGTGTCGCATCCGCCGTTGCGGCAAAATCCTGTGAAGCATCTAAACGTGCCTGGTTTTGATCGTCAGTCAAGTGATGTGGCACAAGACGAGAACACGTTTTCCTCTACCCTAACTTCTGCGTAAAGATTTGTCACACGGATTCACGGTTAATCTTCAATTCATCCCCTATTATGCACGCAGTTAATCGCCAATCGTTTGTAATTAATGTCTTCACCTGACCGGTCGCCGATCTTATGCTACGGGGGTTGTCAGAAACACTTTCCCGGCCTCCTCGAAAACGGGCAGACCACTTTTAGACACACTTCAAGGACAGTGCTTGCTCTTCATAAACACGAACCAGCATGCGTTTCTTTCGGTGTCTTGCCAAGCTTAAAACAAAACTGTACATTGATCTTTCGGTCGTTCATGTTCCTGTTTGCAGTTCAGAACCAACGCACTAAACACGAACTGTGTCAAACAGGTCTTACACGCACACAGACGATGCTCAACTGAACAACGTTGGGAGCAGATGGCCAAAACCTGCTGCTACGCAGATGCAGCGTTATGTGGCGCCAGTGTTGCCGGATCGACTGTTCTGACTTCATTTACCGAACGTTATTGTCACAGGTTGTATCACTGGTGGTCGTCTGAAAGTTGTCCAACAGTCGTTAACTAACTCTATGGAGGGAATACCGGCAACATTACCCCGCTTGGTGGCCTATGATCGTTAAGACGTCAAGTCCATATGGACACTGTAGTCAGCCAATTCGAGTCGCCACCATCAGAATTTTGGTCGGCAGGGTAGGAGAGGTCATGACATACTATTTATAATCACTAGACTGCGTGTCAAAAGCCTGGATTCAATGTTTACCCGTTTCTGCACAGTGTTGCCATGATGCAACATATCACTTTTCACCTATGCATCTGAGATACAGATTGTGGACAAAGGTAGTTTTGCGGCACACCTTCAACAGTGCAGTAATATTAATAATTGTACCGGGCGGTACACCTCCACGCCGCGAATTCAAATATTGCGCCAGTTGAAATCCCTCTACAGGAGGAAGCCTGAACTTTAACAATCTGTATTAAATCAAAAGTTTCTCGGAAGATGTCTCTACTGTAAATTTTGAAGTGTTCTGAACTATGTCTGTTTCGATTTGTACTTGTTTGCTCTGTAGTAAGAAGTGTGAACATTCTCTTCTAGATGGCACTACTTAAGAACTATAATTGTGCACCCTAGTGCGAAGTGAAGGAACTTTTTATTTTTAAGAAATTTGGTATTCATAAGTTTGTTCTTTGTTAAATTTCTTTCAGTCATTTTTTGGGTTGGCAGTATAACCCTTCTCTTTCCGCCAGTTTTAAATTTAACCAATCGGTAATTTCTGTAATTAATTTTCCTCCAATCATAGCTTTCTTCCTCAGGTTTTCATGTGTAATTCCCTGTCCACCAATAACGTTGAAGGGGTGTGTCTTTTTCATTCTTGAAAGGTCTCGAATTTTCCACGAGGGTATAAAAACTGCTGATTTTTTGGTCTCGTGGCCACTTCAGTAACATCTTTCGCAGTGTGTGAACATATATAGCAGGGGGCGGGAAGCGCCTCTTTCTCCAAGCAGCGGTTCATCTACAAGGTAATGGCCTGTTAACATCTTTATGTCTTGCTAGCTCAGCAGTTTTAACCAGCGGGGGAAGGTTCGAATCCTTTTTAATGTAAACCTTACTGTATTCATGTAAATTAGCCGCAAGTTGGGATAGAGAGTGCTTAACCCTCTCGAACTCCCCTTCATTTTGAATTTGAGGTGACTATGTTTTTGTAACCATTTTTCTCTTCCTTCTTAAAGTCTTAAACTTATTTGCCAACTAGTCACCTCCCTAGTATGGGATTAGCCCCTGTATAACTGGCCGAGTGCCACCTAGGTTTTAAGAAGTTTCGTGTAGGAGTGCAAGCTACGCCTCCAGTCAATTTGGTTTTTTTGGGCCATTTAATTAACCCAGTGTTTGTTTTCTTCATGTGAAGGCCCTGTAGGTTGGGTACAAGATACCCCTGTTTCACGGTATGTGTGCCTTAAGGGCAGTTAGAAATAAAGGTTGTTGTAGCCTTTGACAGGCTGGTAAAATTGAGAGCGGGTCTGCTCTTTTCATCTTTACATTGCAATTAGGAGCAAGTGCTCCTTGTACTTAGGGGTTTTCTGCCCTGTAACTATTGTGGTGGTGAGCTGAGAGCTCATAAATTAATCTTGGGACTCGAAGCCCAAATCTTGTAACAATTGTAATTTCTTAAATTGTTTTCTGCTACTTGGTACCTGTTACTCTGTTGTTGTTATCTGTTGATTTTGAAAAGAAAATATAATCTTTGTTAAAGTTTTAAATTAACTTTAATTTCGTAAGTTGAGACCTATTCCAGCCAGCACCTTCTTTCACCTCTAACTACCACGGATAACTCCGTAACAAGTGGTAGCAGAGCGTGGTTGAATGGGTCTCAATTTAGCCCCTTTTGATGGCTAAACATTGTTTTCATTTCGAACTCTAACAATTTTCTAAGTTGCTGGATTTTTTTTATTTTTCTAAAAATTTTCTGTCATCATGTCCGGCTCTCGCGACGTCCTCCATCCCGGCTATTTGCGCAAGGAGGAATTGATCTATGAATTAACGATTAGGAATGTTCAATCTGGAGGCACGGTTGCGACAGACACCAATAAGTTAAAAGATTCCTTTGATTTGCCTATTACCATCCCGACTTTGGGAGAAAAAGGGATAGATGACGCCCTCTCCACGATCACTGATAATGCCACTGAGCTAGCATCTGTAGTTAGTTTTTTGAAGTAAGTGATCCATCTCCTAATCAACACAAAAGAGTACAGGCCAGATTTACCACTTTTATAATAGGGTACGTGATCTATTGTCCTTGAAGTTAAATGACCTTCAGGGTAAGGAAGCTAGTGCTGTTGCTGAAAACCTGTCTAAAATGTCTAGTAAAGTTAGCCATTTGTTATCTGGATCTGCTATTCCAAAAACCGACCAGCCTATGCTAGTAAATATCGTAAGTGGGGAGGATCCCTTTAAAGAGGAAGGAGGTAGTACTGCGGAGGCAACCCAACGAACATCTGCCCCATTAGAAACTGTGTCCGATCGTCGCACGTCCATGCCACCCTTCGTGTTAAATAATGCTCCTTCTCAATCTGCTTCTCCGCCACTTAGGCCCCTTACTACTATGTCACCTGGGTTTAGTAGTTTGCCTCATCCGTTAGCCATGTTACTTAAGGGTATTTCTAAGTTTTCGGTCAACTCTACCAGTGATGTAATTTATTTTTTGAGATTTTTGGTCGAATTCTAGGATCACGCTCTAATGTTCTCCCTCTCTGCTTCACAAATTCTTCAGATTATATATCCGTATGCCATAGGTGTCCTCTCGGACAAAATTGTTAGGGCAATAGCTGAACAGTCATCAATTGAAGATTTTCACGCACACCTTCTTGCAAATTTCATTCCTGCTCGTGCAAGGTCATCTCTGATTCTGAAGTACTATGATCGAGTACAGAGACTGGATGAAAATCTTGCTGATTTCATACAAGACATTAAATTCTATACCAGGGTGTTTGCTCTTCACTTCCCTGAAGATCAGATTGTACAGGCCATTGTGGAAGGAATTTCACCACCTTATAGATCATACTTGTGTTTTGCGTTGCGTCCGCAAACTTTTGCCGAGTTAGAGGCTATGGAGGTCTCCGCTGAAGGAGTTAGATACGCCGATACCTTGCGTGTTGCGAAAGAACCCCCTCCAGCCTCTAGTAGTTTTCGGCCTCCTCCTCGCCGACCAGTCACCGCCCGTAAATGTTATGCTTGTGGGTCGCCTGATCATCTTCGAAACAAGTGCCCATCAATCAAATCTAGTGGGACAAGGAATGGAGCAGGGTCATCTCAAGGCTGTTTTAAATGCGGCGCGTTTTCACATATTGCCAAGAACTGCCCTAATGCTAGCAGCACCCCCTCCTGCCCAACTTCTGGTGCAACTTCCAATAAGGCCAATAATAATAAGTGACTAGTGACTTCGGCTGAGTCGGCCAACCCACCTTCCCGAGGCTCAGCCCCAAGTAAACATGTCGAAATTTCTGCGAAAACTCAGTCTTCAAATTTATCTTTTGAAGGTCCCAAAGAATGTCTTAGGATTGCGGCGGTTACCCCCGCACCTGTTCCTTTTCTCATAATTGAATTGAATAATGAGCCCGCAACTGCTCTTTTAGATTCAGGCAGTGTTTGTTCAATTATTTCGGCTGAGTGGTATTCCAAATTACAATCTATTTGTAAACTTCCTGATCTTTGCTCGTCTTCGGTTCAATATGTTTCGGCTAATTCTTCTCCATTAGAAATTTTAGGTTCCTTGAAGGCCAAAATTCGTATTTCTAAATTTACTTGGAAGGTTAAACTATTGGTGGCAAAGCACTTGTCTTGCCCCATTATATTGGGAGCAGACTTTATGTCCTATACTGGTCTAGTGCTCGATCTTCAGAGCAAGTCGTGCACATTCAAATTTGCTTCTGATTGTAAAATCCCTTTACTTAAATGTAGTTCTGTGTCATGTTCATCTGTTTCGCCTACCCAGAATGAGATGTTGTTAGATCTTAGACATCTACTTGAGGAGCAGGCTGATAGTATTCGTAAGCTGTGTCAGTCGTTTCCAGAGGTTTTCTCGGATACTCTTGGTGTTACTGACCTTATTGAATATAAGATTGAGGTTACGGATTCCATCCCCGTCAGGTTTCCACCTTATCGACTATCTCCGCCTAAAATGAAGGCTCTGAAGGAGATCATTGATCAGATCTTGAAAGATGGTATTATTCGGCCCTCTAAGTCAGCGTATTCATCGCCTATTTTCCTTGTTCCGAAACCCCAATGTGGCTTCAGGCCCGTGATTGATTATAGGGCTCTCAATCGGAAGGTGGTGTTACAATCTGTGCCCCTTCCCGACCTTCAATCTTGTTTTTCATGGTTTCGTAAAGCTAAGTTCTTCACCATATTAGACCTCAATCAGGCTTATAACCAGATTCCGCTAGCAGAGGAATCCAAACACCTGACAGCTTTTGCCACAGATTGGAACTTGTATGAATACAACCGCGTGCCTTTTGGGCTTCCCACGGGAGCAGCTGTACTCACTAGACTGCTAGACAGGGTCTTCTCCGACATCAAGTTTGAGTACTTGTACCACTATCTTGATGATGTCGTCGTATTTTCGGAGACCTTCGAAGAACACCTAGATCATCTGAGAGAAGTTCTCAATCGCCTTCGTAAGGCTGGGTTAACTGTGAAGTTGTCCAAGGTCGCCTTCGCTAAGCCTTCCATGTCATTCCTAGGGCATATTGTGTCGCCCGATGGTGTTGCAGTCGATCACTCTAGAACACAGGCCATCCGTGATTTCAAGCCTCCCAAGGACATCAAAGGTATTGCTAGGTTCATTGGTATGGTGAATTTCTTCAGGAAATTTATTCCAAATTTCGCCAATAGAGCGGCGCCCTTGAACTTACTACGTAGGAAAGGCATCAAATTTGAGTGGGGACCTTCTCAACAAGCCGCTTTTGAAGATCTTAAATTAGCTCTGTGTAATGCCCCTGTTCTGGCTAAGCCGGATTTCTCGAAGAAATTCATCGTCCAGACCGACGCGTCGTCGGCGGCAGTGGCTGCGGTCCTTCTTCAAGAGACCGAACTAGGGAGGCGACCCATTGTCTATGCCTCTAGGACTCTATCGGCTCAAGAAGCCAAATATCCCATCTATGAACTTGAGGGTTAGGCTGTCTTGTTTGCGCTAGAAAAGTTCCGTCTCTATCTGGAACATGTCAAATTCGACTTGGAGACCGATAACCAAGCCTTAAGTTGGGTCTTAGCTAGGCCGCGGCGTACTGGTCGTATAGCCCGATGGGCCATCCGAATTTCTGCCTTCCAATTTGACGTTAGGCATATCAGAGGTACTGAAAATGTTGTGGCAGACGGACTAAGCCGTATGTTTTACAATGATGTAGAGACCCATGAACGGGTCGATAGTTCTTCACCTCCCGAGTCCATACGACCCGAGGTTAATGCCATTTTAACTGATGCTCCCATGTTGTTTAGGGATTTCGAGAAATATCAACGTGAAGATCCGACGCTGGCCCCTATCATGGAAACCCTTTCTTCTGGGGAACATGTTGTCCCTTATGTTCTGAGGAATGGTGTTTTATGTTGCCCGTCGAGGCATGATAATAAGATGAAGGTTGTGGTTCCAGCTGTTCTCGTGCCCATGATCTTCAAGTACTATCATGAACCCCATTAGGGGGGGCATTTAGGTATCTTCAAAACCCGTGAAAAGATCCGGGAGGTGTTTATTTGGAAAAGTATGGACGGTGAAATTCGTGAACTAGTAAATGCTTGCAAATCTTGCTTGCTTAGTAAACCCACCATGTCCACCAAGGTAGGCCTATTGTCTTCTCATCAAGCATCGCGCCCAATGGAACGTCTGTATATCGACTACGTCGGACC
Source organism: Anabrus simplex (assembly GCF_040414725.1). Lineage (NCBI taxonomy): Eukaryota > Metazoa > Arthropoda > Insecta > Orthoptera > Tettigoniidae > Anabrus > Anabrus simplex. Next base: position 110,552,194 of record NC_090268.1, read on the forward strand.
CTTCCCCCAGTCAAAGGGGAATGCCAACAAATTCATCCTTGTGTGTGTAGATGGCTTCACTAGATTTTCATGGTTATTTCCGACTAAGCTGGCTACCGCTTAGTCCACCATTTCCTGTTTAAATTCTATCTTTGCTTCTTTTCGTCCTTGTCAATATATAGTGTCCGACAATGCTAAAGCTTTCACTTCCAATCTTTTTCGTAAATTTTGTTTCGATCTATCTATCTCTAATGTAACAACTTCTGCTTACTATCCTCAACCATCTCTGGCTGAACGGGTCAATCGTAATTTGAGGTCGGCGCTGACTGCATATCATCATGAAGATCATTCTAGGTGGGACACGTCCCTGCATTGGTTAGCTTTTGCTTTGAATTCGGCGGTTCATGAATCTCATAAGTTTACTCCAGCTTCCTTGATGTTCAAGTTTGTTCCCAACACGCCGCTCTCTAACCTTTGGTCTCTTAGTGATATTCTACCGGAGACAATAGACCCTGATAACATTAAAGATCTTTGGAAGAAGGCTAAGGTGGTGGTGGTGGTGGTGATTATTGTTTTAAGAGGAAGTACAACTAGGCAACCATCCTCTATATAACACTAATCAGAGAGAAAAAAGGAAGGGGTCCGACACTTCGAAAAATGAAGGTATCGGCCAAAGGAAGACAAGGGCCACGAAGGGCGTGAAAATGAAAGACTCCCTAGCCCTCGCAAACCTAATAGCGTCGGGGTCGGAAAAGAACAAGAGTTGACCAAGGGAGGTCGGATAGGATAGATAAAAGTGAGGAGCCCGGCACAAGTAAGTGGAAGCAATGCCAGGACTCAGCTAAGGGCCCCGTGGTCGCCAACCCACGCTCCAAAGTTCAGAGCCCCTGGGGCCCCTTTTAGTCGCCTCTTACGACAGGCAGGGGATACCGTGGGTGTTATTCTACCGCCCCCACCCACAGGGGGAAGGAAGGCTAAGGCCAACCTTAAAGTGTCTCATGAAAAGGTTAGGGAAAGATATGTTCGTGGACGGAGACCCACCAATTTGAATGTAGGCGACCAAGTAATGGTCAAGAATTTTGTTCCCGCAGGCAAGCTTGCCCCCAGATTTCATGGGCCGTGTATTATTCTCGATTTCCTCACACCCGTTACTTTATTATTATTAAGCAATCCAGCCACCGAGAGGATCTTTAGGGTTCACCTGTCGCAGGTAAAACCTGTGTAATTTCTGCGCTAACTTAGCTGGTTTTTATTTTTTTACCTTTTGAAAGAAATCTGAAGGTTAAATTTTGGGTTTCATGTTCAGGCCTTCTGCCCTTTGAATCATGTTCTTTGTATTTAAATATTCATTGTACAACCTCCCCCGTCAGTTGAACTGTTGTCCTGTCCACCTAGGCCATTACCAAGCTCCCGTCTCCTGCTCAAACACACCAGTGGCTAATTAAAATGAAATAAAAACTTCCACGCCGCTGGCCCCTCAACCTCACCACAAAGACTGTACCGTAAAATCATTATGGTCCAACAAAATTCTGCCGCCGAGATCTTAATGTTTCAGAGCCCCCGCAGCCGTGCGGCGCCGTACCGCCACTGTGGTGGAGTACGGGCCCGCTCTACTCCAGTGAGGTCAACCAGTGTACGGCGAGTCGGAGCCCTCCTTCCGGCCAAGGCTGATGTGCGGCGCACCACCTGCTAACTGCCCGCGGTCTGTAAACATCGCCACGTGTGCGGCGTGCTTCACCACCACTACCCTTCTCATAGTAGCGGGAGAGGTCTATCTCAGGGTAATTGAGGGGTCCGAGCGGCCTCCTCTGGACACAAGCAGCGGCGGCTGGCCTGGCCGTCAAAGTAATCGGCAACTAATGCACTTATTCAGCTACATGGACATTCCATATCCACAATTACGGCGTTTTTGGATTCAACATCAACATCTGGTGGACTTAGAAAAAAAAAATGTTTTCTTCTTCCAAGAATTAAAGTTTTCCTTTGGAATTCAATTACTACAACCATAGAGAACTTTTCATCATAATCTACTACAAAAGTTTAAAAACTGGACTTAATATCGTCGCACCCACCAATATCAAACCTATTAAGAGATCTCTGACTACAGAAAAAATTGGTATTTTCTCTGCTAAATTTTTCTTCATCCAATCTGCAAAAAACTTGGACCTTTTTTAAACAAATTTTTTTTTGTTTTCTCCTGTGTCCCCACTTGGAAGGAATTTTGGGGGGGGGGGGTGAGGGCTGTACCGGGCGGTACACCTCCACGCCGCGAATTCAAATATTGCGCCAGTTGAAATCCCTCTACAGGAGGAAGCCTGAACTTTAACAATCTGTATTAAATCAAAATTTTCTCGGAAGATGTCTCTACTGTAAATTTTGAAGTGTTCTGAACTATGTCTGTTTCGATTTGTATTTGTTTGCTCTGTAGTAAGAAGTGTGAACATTCTCTTCTAGATGGCACTACTTAAGAACTATAATTGTGCACCCTAGTGCGAAGTGAAGGAACTTTTTATTTTTAAGAAATTTGGTATTCATAAGTTTGTTCTTTGTTAAATTTCATTCAGTCATTTTTTGGGTTGGCAGTATAACCCTTCTCTTTCCGCCAGTTTTGAATTTAACCAATCGGTAATTTCTGTAATTAATTTTCCTCCAATCATAGCTTTCTTCCTCAGGTTTCCATGTTTAATTCCTTGTCTACCATTAAAGTTGAAGGGGTGTGTCTTTTTCATTCTTGAAAGGTCTCGAATTTTCCACGAGGGTATAAAAACTGCTGATTTTTTGGTCTCGGGGCCACTTCAGTAACATCTTTCGCAGTGTGTGAACATATATAGCAGGGGGCGGGAAGCGCCTCTTTCTCCAAGCAGCGGTTCATCTACAAGGTAATGGCCTGTTAACATCTTTATGTCTTACTAGCTCAGCAGTTTTAACCAGCGGGGGAAGGTTCGAATCCTTTTTAATGTAAACCTTACTGTATTCATGTAAATTAGCCGCAAGTTGGGATAGAGAGTGCTTAACCCTCTCGAACTCCCCTTCATTTTGAATTTGAGGTGACTATGTTTTCGTAACCATTTTTCTCTTCCTTCTTAAAGTCTTAAACTTATTTGCCAACTAGTCACCTCCCTAGTATGGGATTAGCCCCTGTATAACTGGCCGAGTGCCACCTAGGTTTTAAGAAGTTTCATGTAGGAGTGCAAGCTACGCCTCCAGTCAATTTGGTTTTTTTTGGGGGGCCATTTAATTAACCCAGTGTTTGTTTTCTTCATGTGAAGGCCCTGTAGGTTGGGTACAAGATACCCTGTTTCACGGTATGTGTGCCTTAAGGGCAGTTAGAAATAAAGGTTGTTGTAGCCTTTGACAGGCTGGTAAAATTGAGAGCGGGTCTGCTCTTTTCATCTTAACATTGTAATTAGGAGCAAGTGCTCCTTGTACTTAGGGGTTTTCTGCCCTGTAACTATTGTGGTGGTGAGCTGAGAGCTCATAAATTAATCTTGGGGCTCGAAGCCCAAATCTTGTAACAACTGTAATTTCTTAAATTGTTTTCTGCTACTTGTTACCTGTTACTCTGTTGTTGTTACCTGTTGATTTTGAAAAGAAAATATAACCTTTGTTAAAGTTTTAAATTAACTTTAATTTCGTAAGTTGAGACCTATTCCAGCCAGCACCTTCTTTCACCTCTAACTACCACGGATAACTCCGTAACAATAATAATAATAATAATAACCTTAATAATAATAATAATCGTATGGTCTCAGCTACCGTGCGCAGACATTTCGATTTAACGCCATCTGGCTGTCTGGTCGTCAATTTCGACGTTCCGTTTTACTCTAGGTCCGTTAGATGGCAGGCAGAGTAAACCGGATCTCTCTTGGGCGTCTATGGCTGAGATTTAATTAATTTTGTCGGGTAAATACCAAATGTATCACCAGAGATCTTTTACATGCCGACATCGTACGACATGGAGTGTCGAATGGACTTTTTTCCGCCCTTCAAAAATCCTACTACCTCTGCCGGGTTTGAACCCGCTATCTTGGGACCCGGAGGCCGACACTCTACCACGGATCCACAGAGGCAGCTAACAGTGCAGTCAATCAAACACATATAGCAGTGATGCCTTTTGTGTGTGCTTTTACATAACATACGATAAAACAACCCTACAACCAAAGCTGCTCCTTCCAGCCCGTCAACGTCCACGCGTACCAACCACCATTTATTTTCCATAGGCCCTCCCCATCCAATTACCACAGGCTTCAGCAGTACCGCTTGCTCAACCTCAAAGATATTACCGACCTACTGTCATGTAATTACTAGCTCCAGTTAAGAACTGTTGGTAAATCTAAGACACTGAACGCAAGTTGAACTTTAAAGATTGAAATTTTCGTCACCAGACGCAAATGAAAAATAATCCATGCAGTAGAGGGTTCCAGAGAGGCTTGGTGCAGGTCTTTCGAGACGCACTCATACCCAGATTCCAAACCATCAGAATTAACCGGTGAAGGTTAAAATCCTAGACCCGGCCGGGAATCGAACTCGGGACTGCTTGGACGAAACGTCAACACACTAACCGTTTATCCATGGTGCTTGACCAATGCTAAGTGACTGCATATGATGCTGTTGATGGTGAATCGTCAATATTATTCGACAGGAGGTGGTTATATGCTAATACCGAGTTTCACCCTCTCCCTACCTCCTCCTCCTCCTCCTCATCATCATCATCATCATCATCATCATCTCACACCCAGACGCGCTAGTTCTCCATAGGCCGTACCAGGCGAGCTGAACATATCCACGGATTCTTCTGGCACTGAAAGCCGTACACTAAATAATAAAAATATTAAAAACAGCGCCGCTTTTAATGCTTGGTACTTTTTGAATATTTATCTGGTACTTGGATTTTATACCAGAAGGAAGAGATCAAGTGTAAACAAGATGAAATTTTACAGGGTCAGAGAAAACCAGTGAACGATACGCTGATAGGGAAAGGTTGTCCATCTGTGTGTCTCAGAATCTCGGCAGCAACAAGAGGGATCGACAGAAACGTGATCATGCATATGAAGACAAAGACACCTCCGTACAAGCCATAAAGGCCCTTGGAGGAGTAGAAGGTAAAGGCTTCCACCATTGTTAACCACGGCACGTGATGGGGTAGAGTGGTTAGCTCTACACCCGACCGCCTTTGCCCCCAGGAATTAACCTGGTACTCATTTTTGGTGTAGGCTGAGTGAACCTCAAGGCCATATGCACCTCCGGAAGTGGAAATCTCGTTTCTTAAATTTTACGACTACCTGAGGGGATTCGAACCCATGTCCTTCCGGGCGAACCGAGCACGCCTTTACCGCCTCGGCCAGGCAGCCCCTGATCATGCATATGCTGGTAATAATGATAAATAACATGCATGAACTGTTCATACTTCTTTGTTTAAGGTGAGCCTTACCAATGCCCTGCGAAATAAATTCATATAAAAATCTGTTTTTTGCATCGTAAGTTCCGTTCCTGAAGGATGCAGTGTGTTCTCAAAAACGTGGGATGTAATATAGTGCACACAAAATTTCCGTATGAACATACATCCTATGGTCGATTATTACGAATAATGCCTCTTTACGTTATCGGGTGGAATGGGCGGGGTCAGAAATTATGTCATAAGGTCTCGTATCATTTCACAATCCATCTAAATATTTCGAGTTCAATAATGTCAGTTCATCCTCCAAGGCTAAAATTACGTAAGATTCTTTGACTGAAAATGTTATGCACGATTCCTTACAGAACACGAAAATATGCTGCTGAGTAGCAGAAAAGATATCTAATTTGTGATACATTTCGAGTTCTTCTATAGAAACATGCCTACAACTACTTAAAGAGGGATGCCTAGGTAGGATTATTACCAATAATTTCAGAGTAACTTAGTAATCTCTATAACTCATTTACAGTCGATCGTAGGACGTATATTCAAAAGGACGTTTCGTTACCTTTTGGGCTGCACGCTCCAGTTACATCTCACACTTTTGATAACACGCTGTATATGCCAATACTAAATAATTATCTCTGCACGAACTTGTGCGGTAGTCAAACAAACAGTATAGGGATGACAGTTCAGTAGAAACAAGAGATGTATTCCCACATGTGTAGCATTTGCATTTTGAGCGTATCGAAGAAATTCAGACAGAGGTCCCTGGCTTCATCCCAGCTAGAAAACCAAACCCCACGGCGCAACGGCCCCGAAGGGCCGCGGCCCACCAAGCAACCGCTGCTCAGCCCGAAGGCCTGCAGTTTACGAGGTGTCGAATGGACAGCATGAGGAATACTGTCGGCCGTTATTCTTCGTTTCCTAGACCGGTGCCGCTATCTCGTTCTTCTTCTTCTTCTTAATATGCTTAACCGAGCTCGATAGCTGCAGTCGTTTAAGTGCGGCCAGTATCCAGTATTCGGGAGATAGTAGGTTCGAACCCCACTATCGGCAGCCCTGAAAATGGTTTTCCGTGGTTTCCCATTTTCACACCAGGCAAATGCTGGGGCTGTACCTTAATTAAGGCCACGGCCGTTTCCTTCCCACTCCTAGGCCTTTCCTGTCCCATCGTCGCCATAAGACCTATCTGTGTCGGTGCGACGTAAAGCAACTAGCAAATAATAATAATAATAATAATAATAATAATAATAATAATAATATGCTTACCCCCCAGGGTTGGTTTCTCCTTCGGACTCAGCGAGGGACCCCACCTCTACCGCCTCCAGGACAGTGTCCTGGAGCGTGAAACATTGGGTCGGGGATACAACTGGGGAGGATGACCAGTACCTCGCCCAGGCGGCCTCAGCTGCTATACTGAACAGGGGCCTTGATGGGGGATGGGAAGATTGGAAGAGATAGACAAGGAAGAGGGAATGAAGCGACCGTGGCCTTAAGTTAAGTACCATCCCGGCATTTGCCTGGAGGAGAAGTGGGAAACCACGGAAAACCACTTCCAGGATGGCTGAGGTGGGAATCGAACCCACCTCTACTCAGTTTACCTCCCGAGGCTAAGTGGACCCCGTTCCAGCCCGCGTACCACTTTTCAAATTTCGTGGCAGAGCCGGGAATCGAACCCAGACCTCCGGGAGTGGCAGCTAATCACACTAACCACTACAGCACAGAGGCGGACATCGCCATCTCACCGTCATATAATTCCTCAGTTGTAATCCCATATGCTGAATGGACCTTGAACCAGTCCTCAGATAGAGGTAAAAATTCATGACCTGGCCAGGAATCGAACCTGGGGCCTCCAGGTAAGAGGCAGGCACGCTACCCCTACAGCACGGGGCGTACCTTCATTCCAGCTACACCCTCTAAATTGGTACTGCAGATGAACTCACGTACAACAAACAGTATCACAACCGATATATCGCCTTGTCATTTCTGTAAAGTGCATTATCCCCGATAGAACATAAACTCAATCCGGTAATGACATACAGATGCATTAACGGGATCAATCAATTCAAACGTCCCGTGACAACGTACGTGTTGAACTGGTAGCAGCGACTCTCACGCGCAAGTGCTTCTCTCATGTAGGAAATGCGAGCCACTAAAAACGTAAGAGAGACTACTGGTTTCTCAAAACTGATATATTTCTCTGTTTTTCTTCCTTTCTTAATCCGTTTTCCGTCCAGGGTTTTCCCACGGATTCAGCTAGGTGATGGTGGTGGTGGTGATTATTGTTTTAAGAGGAAGTACAACCAGGCAACCATCCTCTATACAACATTAATCAGAGAGAAAAAATGGAAGGTATCCAATACTTGGAAAAATGAAGGTATCGGCCAAAGAAAGGCAAGGGCCACGAGGGACTCGAGTGCTCTAATACCGTAGGGGTCGAAAAGCAACGAGAGTTGACCAAGGGAGGCCGAATAGCTTAGATGAACGTGAGGAGCCTGACATAAGTAAGTGGAAGCAATGCCAGGACTCAGCTGAGGGCCCCGTGGTCGCCAACAACTCTGCCCAGTTAAGAGCTGTTGGGGCCCAGTTTAGTCACCTCTTACAACAGGCAAGGGATACCGTGGATGTTATTCCACCGCCCCCACCCTCAGGGGAAATTCAGCGAGGAATCCCTCCTCTAGAGCATTAAAGGACAGTGTCCTGCAGCGTGAGATTTTGATTCAGGGGGATACAGCTGGGGAGTGGTGGCGATTATTGTTTTAAGAGAAAGTACAACTAGGCGACCATTCTCTACATAACACTAATCAAGAGAGACAAAAGTGAAGGAATTAGGCACTTCGAAAAATGAAGGTGTCGGCCAAAGAAAGACAAGGACCACGAAGGGCATGAAAATGAGAGACTCCCTAGGCCTCGAAATGCTCTAATAGCATCGGGGTAGGAAAAGAATAAGAGTTGACCAAGGGAGGTCGGATAGGATAGATGAAAGTGAGGAGCCTGGTACAAGTAAGTGGAAGCAATGCTAGAACTCAGCTAAAGGCTCCGTGGTCGTAAAACTGGGGAGGAGGATCAGTACCTCACCTAGGCGGACTCGCCTGCTATGCTGAACAGGGGCCTTGTGAGGCATGGGACGATTAGAAGTGAAGGGCAACGAACAGGGAAGTAAGCGGCCGTGGCCTTAAGTTAGATACCATCCTGGAAAAGTAGTAGGAAAGCACGGAAAACCATTTCGAGGATGGCTCAGGAAGGAATCGCCCTCCCCCCTCCCCCTACTCAGGTGACCTCCCGAGGATAAGTGAACCACGTTCTAGCCCTCGTACCATTTTCAAATTTCGTGGCAGAGCCGGGAATCGAACGCGGGCCTCCGGGGTGGCACTTAATCACACTAACCATTATACCACACAGGCGGACTATTTCTTTGTTTTCATAAGCAAATTTCTGGCCTCCGGGGAATTAACTCCGTAAGTTTTTTGGACGATGGGGGATGAAGACTAAGGGGTAATAAGATATTTTGCACCCTTACCGTAATGAGATGATGTTTTATATATCCTTAGATGTAATCATACGTGTATAATACAGCGTATGCATATAGGGTATTATTTTATTATATCAACTACTACTAGCTGTAGTTCCTCGATATGACAGGTGATGTAAGAGTTCCAACCCTTCGAAAAATAAGGGCGGTTGTTGTTTAGGGCCTTAGTCGATGGATTCATTTGATACAGCTCTTTACGCCACCCTAGATTATGCTTATCTCTTCATTTGTACATAACTACCGCATCTTATATCCACTCTGATCTGTCTGTCATATCCATGCCTTGTCCCCACCCCTACCATTCTTACTGAAGAAGTCATTGGTATCTCAAGATATGTCTAATCAGTCAATCACTTCTTCTCGTCTTATTTCACCAAATCGTTTCCTCTCACCAACTTCGTTCAGTATCTCTTCGTTTATAATCCGATCTAACCATCTCACCGGCAACATTCTTTAGCAACACCACATTTCAAGAGCTTCTATTCTTTCCTTCCTACGTCAGCTCTCACTCATATTTCACTCAAGGTCTATATACACAGGGCAGGACACGCATGTTACTTTTGGAGCCGCCATATTGGGACAAAGTCTGGACGTTTCCCACAGTATTTCCGTGTTGGATACAGGCGAGTTTTGGATTTAAAATTGATTTAAGAACAAAAAGGCGTTAAAATTAGTTTTTTGCCTTTGATTACATGTAATTGATAGTTTTATCATAACCTGCGAATTGTGAAATAATGCTAATTTATATATTTTGTCATCTATAAGCACTCGGTTTTCATATATTGTGAGCAGTTGCAATGGCATTACGATTATATTACAAAATTATCATCAATTTTTCAGTCAGTAGGCCTAATTTAGGGCACTTAAGTATAAACAAAGTAATATAGTGAACAATGAAGTGTGAACGGTTAAAATTAAATAATTACATAAAGGCTAAGGCCTAACACAACATTAGGCTATTATAATTAATATTAAAGCCAGCAATTTAGGCTACATTTCTAGTAATAGGAATAAACGCGTTTATTAGAAAACTGCCTTCGTATTGTAACGGTTTATGTAATTAACTACCGTCCTCGGGGTCCGGGTTCGATTCCCGGTACTGCCGAAAATTTAACAATGGTATGTGGTCGAAATGGTACATGCAGCTCCCATCTAATGCGGGCGTGCCTGAAAAAAAAAAAGAGCCGCACTGCCACGTGATGACGACACAAGTTTACTGTTATAATGTAATACATTTTATTACGATTCGCTTTACGTCGCACTGACACAGACAGGTCTTATGGCGACGATGGGAGAGGAAAGAGCTAGGAGTGGAAAGGAAACGACGTGGTCTTAATTAAGGTACATCCCCAGCTTTTGCCTCGTGTGAAAAAGGGAAACCACGGAAAACCATCCTCAGGGTGGTTCGAACCCACTATCTCCCGAATGCAAACTGATAACTACGTGACCCACGGCCCGCAGCCGCTTGCTCGGTGATGTACATTTTATATAATAATAATAATAATAATAATAATAATAATAATAATAATAATAATAATAATAAGTTATGCAAATTTTAACTTATTATTTCTTTATTAATCCTTTTTCTATCCGGGGTTGGTCTTCACATCGGGCTCAACGGGGGTGGGGGCCGCAGATGAAGCTCACCCACGATATTCCCTGTCTGTCGTAAGCGGCGACTTAAAGGGACGACCAAGGGATGATTGAATTAGAACCTTGAGACTACTTGTGATTATTACCATCACGCGTGGAACACCATGCGTAGAACCTTGAGACTACTTGTGATTATTACCATCACGCGTGGAACACCATGCGTAGAACCTTGAGACTACTTGTGATTATTACCATCACGCGTGGAACACCATGCGTAGAACCTTGAGACTACTTGTGATTATTACCATCACGCGTGGAACACCATGCGTAGAACCTTGAGACTACTTGTGATTATTACCATCACGCGTGGAACACCATGCGTAGAACCTTGAGACTACTTGTGATTATTAGCATCACGCGTGGAACACCATGCGTAGAACCTTGAGACTACTTGTGATTATTACCATCACGCGTGGAACACCATGCGTAGAACCTTGAGACTACTTGTGATTATTACCATCACGCGTGGAACACCATGCGTTCCCACCTGTACCGTCTCCAAGCCAGTATCCTCGAGCGTGAGACTTTGGGTCGGGGGATACAACTGGGGAGGATGACCAGTACCTCACCCAGGCGGCCTTACCTGCTATGCTGAACAGGGGCCTTGTCGAGGGATGAGAAGATTGGAAGGGGTAGACAAGGAAGAGGAAAGAAGCGGCCGTGGTGTTAAATTAGGTACCAACCCAGCGCTTGCCTGGAGGAGAAGTGGAAATCCACGGAAAACCACTTCGAGGATGGCTGAGGCGGGAATCGAACACCCTTCCTACTCAGTTGACCTCCCGAGGCTCCGTTTCAGTCCTCGTACCACTTTTCAAATTTCGTGGCAGAGCCGGGAATCGAACCCGGGCCTCCAGAGATAGCAGCTAATCACACTAACCACTACACCGCAAAAGTAAATATAATTAAACTTCGTGATTATTTATTTTTATCTAGCAAAGGTTACACTAACCTCACACAGCTACGAATGTTCTGTGGGCTGCCACTTATCACGTCGGCAATTTTGAACCCATTTTGCCCCCCTGTTTTTATCTTTCGGGAATGTAAATAACCTAGTCCCTTTACATGAATGACTTCTACGATTCAGAGCGACACATTAACCAACAACTTAATCTCACTGCACTGTATAACATACAGTGAAGGCCTTTGGTCCCAATATGGCTGCTATCGCAAAGAATTCCGGGAACGTGACCAAGCCTGCCTGTCTACTGTATATATACCTTGGTTTCAATTTCATCCTTATCGCGACGCGTAGGTCGCCTACGGGTGTCAAGTCAAAAGACCTGCATCTGGCGAGCTGAACTAGTCCTTGGACACTCTCGGCACTAAAAGCCATACGACATTTCATTTCATTTCAGTTACATGCAGTACCGCACTCTACACAGAAGTCTTAAGAAACATATGAGCTAGCATACGTTTCATGTCTCCTTACTTCCAACATAATTGTTTATTCTAGTACCAAACAATATTCATCTGCATTATCTGATACTTTCTGCATCATTGCATTCTATTACTTTTATTTTGGATTTATTTATTAATAAATTTTCATCTTGCATTCCTTGTCCAAGACTGTGTTAATACTATTGAGCTTTTTCTTCAGATATTCAGCACATTCAATTAAATACGCAAAATCGTCATATCTCGAGAGTTTTGAATGCTTTTCCAATTTCTCTTCGATTTCCTTTATCTTCTGTTTTGTGCAAATGTTCACTTCCTTGGCTGAATGGTCAGTATACTGGTCTTCGGTTCAGAGGCTCCCATGTTCGATTCGCGGCCAGACCGAGGATTTTAAGTAAGTATGGTTAACTCCTCTGGTTTGGAGACTTGTATTATTTATTATTTATTTATATAATACAAAATATACTGTATTGTTTCCTTAGAGCTTCGGAATAAACTATATCAATGTCCTTCCATTTGGAGGTAAGATGTATACTGTATTGTGTTTGCCATGAACAATCCACGCACAGCTGACAATGGCAAAAGCACCGTTTTCGAAGATGGAGTCTTACAACTTTAAGCGATTGTCCTACGTCAAAATTTCAGATCTCTGTGTGTCGTAGATTTGACTGGGCTTCGCACATATACACACAAACACTTCCGAATATTACGTACTGATGGCTCCTCGTGTCGTGGACCGAAAATGGCTTCCTACTCAATGGACTTACAGTCCGAGAAATACTACTTCGCCCGCGGCATGCTCAGTCATGATGGTGGCTTCAGTAATATTCGTCATCAGTTTCAGAGCCGTTTTCATTGCAGAGGGAAGGATTCATATTCCTGAGAAGAATAACTGGTGCCACAATCGTCCACCCCAAGGTGTTCGAGGGTACTCCAGGTGACTCAAAATTGTTCAAAATCTCTGTCGTGTAGTTGACAGCCTCATCTGTATGACATGTCGTGTCAATAGACTTTTCAATTTATAGAAAACCGGATAATTCTTGTGAGTGTTGCTTGTTGATGACGTTGACAGCTTCACGTCTCGGTGCAAGAATTGCTCTTGGAAACAACCATGCGTCTTAGGTGAAAATCTGTGCCCACCTATGACAAACATTTTAGATCTTTGTTTGCCGTGGATTTGGCTGGGCATCGCACACAGACAGACAGACAGACAGACAGACAGACAGACAGACAGACAGACAGACAGACAGACAGACAGACAGACAGACAGACAGACAGACAGACAGACAGACAGACAGACAGACAGCATGGACTGAAGGAAAATGGCTTCCTATTCCACGGACTTAAAAGTGCATCTTGACTGATAGATGTATTATTCCTTGTTTATTATTATCGTCTATCTTGTGCCATACATGTTTCCTGTAAATGTATACGTGTCCAACCCTTGTCCCCTTTCTCTACGGGGTTTGGGTATGAAGTGAGATGGATCTTCGTAGCGAGTTTTTATATGATAGTAAGAATGAAGAGGATGAAATCCGGCGCCGGCACATACCCACTCCTCTCGAATAGCTCAAGATGTTCGACGGACGAATCATCATCAACACCGTGATATGCCCTCACACCATATAAGACCAAAAACGGCTTCCTACGTCCTGGACGTAAAATGGCTCCTTGAATATTGTGTTCTCTATCTATCTTATGTATGTTGCCTAGCGACAGTGACTCTATGCATTTAATCTTGGTGACAGCACGTTGGATTGTCATATCCCAAAGCACGTTTGCCGATGGTTTTTCGTTCATAACTCACCAACGAAACCAAAACTGAAAATTGCGGCTTCGAGGTGCATTTGGACTCCTTTCCATCTACCTATGTTCAAATTTTCAGATCTCTGCGTGCTGTATATTTTGCTGGCTATCGCGCACAGACAGACACACAGACAGACAAACACTTCCTTTTATAATTATAGATGTATTTATTTATTTATTTATTTATTTATTTATTTATTTATTTATTTATTTATTTATTCATTCATTTATTTCTTTCTTTATTTATGTTCGTCTTAAGGTACATCCGGCCGTAAAACTGGGCCAAATCCATATCAAGAACCGATCCCAATAAAATGCGTAGAAGGTCAAGAAGAAAAATAAAGTATTTCCTGTATAAACAGTTTCTTTTACAAGTTGATTTACGTCGCACCGACACAGATAGATCTAATGGCGACGATGGAGTAAGAAAGGGCTAGGAGTGGGAAGGAAGCAGCCGTAACCTTCATTAAGACACAGCTCCTGGTGTGAAAATCGGAAACCACGAAAAACCATCTTCAGTCTGTGTAAACAATGGAAACCACAAAAGAACATTAGAAGTCCACATAAACAAGCTCGAAGGTAAATCGTTTACGGGTACACCAATAACTTTGTATGGAATGTTGATGTACCAGCAGGGATATTGCATTTTAATACAATGGAGTGCACAAAATGACCACTATGCACTTGAATGTGCACAGCCTTATTGATTGACGGACACTCCAGGTATTGCACATATTCGATGGCAACCTAGTTCAACACGCTGGCGATGTACAGCAATAGTGGTGGTGCTGGTGGTGATGATTGTTTTAAGAGGAAGTACAACTAGACAACCATCCTCTTTTAACAGTGATCACAGAAAAAATAATGACTGGGATCCGACACTTCGAAAAATGATGACATCGGCCAAAGAAAGTCAAAGGCACGAAGGGGGTGAAAAACATGGGCGCCCGCATGGGGAGGGGGGCAAGGGGAATTCTAAAAAGTTTGATGTTCAATTGGTTTAATATCATACAAGATTATTTCATAAACTGAACTTACTGACAGTCATCTAACATGTTATAACCGGAAATTTCTATAAACAATTTAATGTTGCTGACGTTACATTGGTTTTTATATTCAAGAAAATTGTTGATGTGCCCCCCACCCCTCTGGAAAAGATCCTGCGGGCGGCCATGGGTGAAAATGAATGCGAGACAAGGGGTGCGAGCGGTAAGCATGGCTTCTGTACAAGCGCCTATCTCAAGTCTCAAGGCATGACAATAAACCTCTGTTCCGTCCGCGCTGATTCTTGCGAACTGAGGTGCTGTTGAGAATTTACTGTAAGTACTGCATAATGAAAAGCTTAATATTGTACTTGCATTTGCTTCTTTTATCACGACTAATGTTTGTAATGAGTGTAGTATATCTGTTACTCCTGCCGTACCTACAAACTACCGCGACTTCTCGTCAGACACAGATAGTAAGTGGAAGCAATGCCAGGACTCATCTCAGAGTCCTGTGGTTGCCAACCCACGCTCCCAAGTTGAGAGACCCTCGGACCCCTTTTAGTCGCCTCTTGCGACAGGCAGGGAATACCGTGAGTGTCATTCTACCACCCCCACCCACAGAGGATTTTTTTAAGGAAGGAGTTTACTAGAAATATTATTCTGCACTGTACTTCACAACAGAACTCAGAAGAGTAGGAGAAACAGCTGAAGAATATCAAGTTATCGATGAAACACGTCACATATACATATGCCAAATGTTTTTATACAGGTTGTAACAATTATTAAGGCTCGGCCAATATTTCGGGACACATTCTTCACATGTAGAAGAAGAAAAGATGTCACATGGACAAGAGTCCCGAAATACTTTATTTTCACTTTAGAACTCATTTTCTACAACTCTATTCTGTACATTAATCGTTGGAAACACACAGGAACAAAATGTACCATGAAATGTTCAAAGTGCCCTCCGTTGCTCCCTATGGAATTAAGTTTTCAACTTATCCCTGGAGGTCCATGGCGTGCGTGGGTTACTTGACCGCTTCCGATAAATTGCAGCTCCTAACCCATTTTCCCGGTAAATTGCAGCCTACCTCGTGGAGAGTGGTATGCACATTGCGGCTCACCACCTGGAATTGTTTTTAAGTATCTATTTAATTGATTTATTGTTCAACTGCAATTTACAGAACATTTCCATTTCTTATTTCTAATGTTATAAATAATGAAAATGAAAATGAAAACCTACAACCTGTTTGCCAGTCATTGACCGGGTCAGGGATGTAATGAATGAAGCATATATAGGCTGTTAGTACGATGGGGTCGCCACTCCCAAAGTGATATGTTAATGACTGAGAGATGCTATGAAATGAGAATGGAGAGTGTTGCTGGAATGAAAGATGACAGGGAAAACCGGAGTACCCGGAGAAAAACCTGTCCCGCCTCCGCTTTGTCCAGCACAAATCTCACATGGAGTGACCGGGATTTGAACCACGGTATCCAGCGGTGAGAGGCCGACGCGCTGCCGTCTGAGCCACGGAGGCTTGTTATAAATAATATAGAATAAAAATTAAAATGTGGAACCTAATACTGTGTGCGTGTGTGTGCCAACTTAATATTTCAATTTCTCCTAAAATATGCATTGTTAATCTAAATCTAAGGAATAAAACTATTCATGGTACACAAGTATGATGCACCATTTAATTATTGTCTTCTCTCTATGTGAGTTCCCTTCTGACTGACCTTACGAAGACACTCTTCTCGTCAAATATGTCCACGTGTGGCATTCTATGAATTGACTGCCATATGTTGTTTAAACGTGAATTGATGTGGTGATTTGTGTTTGACCTTTTCATAAAGAAAGTTAAATTATTTCTGTTACTTCCAAACGGTGCATACAGGTTTATTTGGTGACGTAACTCTCGGTTATCTGCTTTACCTTTGAGAATTCTATGCAGGTATTTTACACTCGTTAATGTTCTCCTAGTATGCAAATATCAATACCAAAATTTGTTATTAAGTTATTATATGCCAGATATTTTGCACTAGTTCTAGAGATACAGAAATACAAATATCTTAGAAATTTAGCTTGAACATTTTCTATTTCTTTTACATATGTATTACATTATGGACTCTAGACTATGGATACATATTCTATTACTGTTCTAACTAGTGAATTGTATACCTATATAATGGCTTTGATATTTTAAAATTTGTTTGTATTTCTCATTAGAAATCGTAGGTTACTATAGGTCTTATTTACGGCTTTATTCAATATTGAACACAAGTTTACTATCAAA
The DNA here is from genome assembly GCF_040414725.1 of Anabrus simplex. Classification (NCBI taxonomy): domain Eukaryota; kingdom Metazoa; phylum Arthropoda; class Insecta; order Orthoptera; family Tettigoniidae; genus Anabrus; species Anabrus simplex. The sequence continues at coordinate 110,569,237 of NC_090268.1, forward strand.
TATTACTCCTAAATGCTCCTCTCCTTCAACCCGTTTTTGGCCGATACTGTTCATTTCATAAGAATGGGGTTTTAGTTGTCTTTTCTAGTAAAGATCAGTGATTCATATTTATTAACATTGAACTGAAAATAATTGTGTTTTCCCCATTCAATCAGTGCTGTGAGGTCTTGCAATTTTTAGTTGTCCTGATTTGAAGAAATCTGCCTGTAAATATTCGTGTCATTGATATATAATTAAAATTTAGAATTCTTCAGTACAAAACCAATAAAAAATGAAATGGCCTATGGCTTTTGACGCCGGTAGTGTCCGAGGACAAATTCGGCTCGCCAGATACAGGTCTTTCGATCTGAGGTTCGTAGGCGACCCGCGCGTCGTGATGAGGATGAAATGATAATGAAGACAACACGCACACCCGGCCCCATGCTGGGGGAATTAACCAATTATGGTTAAAATTCCTTACCCTGCCGGGAATCGAACCCGGGACCCCTTTAACCAAACGCCAACATGCTAACCATTTAGCCACGGAGCCGGACCCAGAACCAATATCATTAGCAAACAGAATGAACAACAGTGGACCTAATTCTAAACCCTCCTATATGCCTGAAGTGGATGAAGCTACCTCTTTGAAAGTAACAAATTGAAAACTATTCCTGAAGAAGGACCCAGAACCAATATCATTAGCAAACAGAATGAACAACAGTGGACCTAATTCTAAACCCTGCTATATGCCTGAAGTGGATGAAGCTACCCCTTTGAAAGTAACAAATTGAAAACTATTCCTGAAGAAGGAGTTAAAGAATTCAACCAGGTCTGGGCTAAAACCAAAACTGTGAAGCTTTTTCACAAGTTTATGATGATCAATCCTATCGAATGCTTCTGTCGTGTCCATGTATATGACATCCACTTGTCCTCCTTGATCTAAAATAGATGGCACATAATTTGTGACGATAGATATTGCAGTAAAGTATATCCTCAAACACTTTGAATAAGACTGCTAGTATTGATATTGGTCTTATGTGTGTTTTCAATATTACCATCTTTGTGAATTGGACACACTCTAGCTATCCTCCATAAATCAGGAAATATTTTTTGTTGCAGAGATTTATTAATAATTATACGAAGTGGATATGCAAGAGCGCCTAGGCATCCTTTCACTACATATTGGGGGGTACATTATCTGGACCAGCACTCCTTTTAGACTGTAATCTTTTTATGGCACATTTAACATCATTAACAGAGACCTCTGGTATATTCAACATGTAAAGTTCCTTATATTGCAGTTCCTCTAGTATATACTGCTCATTATTTTCGGTGATATTGTTTGTGTATGTACTTTTGAAGAAAGACGCAAATCGATCGGCTATTTCTGTCTTAGACGTTAAGGCGATATCATTCAGAACATACCTGTGACATTCTTAATTATTGGTCCTCTTTTGCTTTAAAAACTGTCAAAAGATATTTTTTTGCTATTAATAGCTAATAATAATAGCGTATGGTCTCCGGAGAGGCCTGGTGCGGGTCTTTTTCTCGTAGACGGCCTATTAGGCGACCTGCATGACTGTGAAGATGATGGCCCTACCTAGGATGATTTCTAATGCTGAATGCGCTACACATACGCAGGCCCCGAGCCATTGGAATTAGCCAAATAAGGTTAAAATCCCCGACCCGGTCGGGAATTGAACACGGGAACCTCTGAACCGAAGGCCAGTACGCTGACAATTCAGCCAACGATTCCGATTATTACTAGCTATACTACTTCCTATACTTTGAATGTATTATTATTAATAATAATAATAATAATTGTTACGGACTTTTCCGTGGTAGGTAGAGGTGAAAGAAGGTGCGGGTGTGAATGGGTTTCAAGCTACGAAATTATAGTGCAATGTAAAATTAATTTAAAAGTTAACAAGGTTATATTTTCTTTTCGAAAACAAAGAAATAACAAGCATGGCAGGTACAAAGTAGCAATTCAAAGGGGGTTAGTTACAATATTTACAGGATTTGGGCTTCGCGCCCTGACTTCACAATGCTTGGGCAATCAGCTCAGTTTTACCCCAAACACAAGTTTTAACAGAGGGGGAGAAAACCCCATTCATACCTAGGAGCCCTTGCTCCAAATTACACTGAAAAACCTCCATGAGGCATACAACCCAGAATTTTCAAAAGAGCCACTCGCTCTCAAAATTTAAGCCTCTCCCAGGCCACACCAAACTCCACCTTCAAGTTGTCCTCAACGGACATAAACACAGGGGTAAAATACCCAATCTACTGAGGTCTATTAAAAGAAATGCAGGTTAATTAAATGACCTCTAAAATAACAATTTGAGAGGAGGCGAACTTGCACTCCTAATACACTTTGATTAAGACCTACTTGGCACTAGGCCGTTAATACAAGGGCTAATCCCATGCTAAAGAGGTGACTTAAGAAAAGAACAATTTGTTTTACATTAACGAAAAATAGGTTGAGAAAATAAGTTCACCTCAAGACAATGTGAGTGGGAGCTCGAGAGGGTTAGCACTCTCTATCCCAATATGTCGTTTTACAAGAGAATAGATGAAAAGAGAAGTTACATTTTAGGAAAAGGTTACATGGTTGAACGCTTAGAACCCGCCCCGAAAGTTAAACTGCTGAGCTAGCAAAGAAAGAAGTTATTAATCGGCCATTACCTTGTGTTGAACGGCTGGAGAAGAAAGAGGCGCTTCCCGCCCCCTGCTATGTACTTAACACACTGAAAGATGGAACAGAAGTGGCCTAGAGACCCAAAAATCAGCAGTTTAAATACTCTCGCGGAAGTTTCTAGGCGTTAGGGGAAAGAAAACACCCTCCCACAAACTCTTTATTGGATGGGACCCCGCAACAGATTCAAGTTGGGGGAAGATACATCTGATTGGATAGAAATTAATTGAAGAAATTCGGGATTGGATACATTCATAACAAGGGGAAGAAAGGGGTAAATATTGCCAACTTAAACAATGATAGAAAAAAATTTAACAAAGAACAAACTCTTGAAATTAAATTTTCTCCAAAAAATAGTTCTTTGACTCCGCACTAGGTTGCACTATTGTAGATCTTCAGTAGTGTCCTCTAGAAGAGAAGGTTCACACTTCTTACTTCAAGCGAAACAAAAACACATCAAAAATGACACAGTTCAAAAACTCAAAATTTTCCACGTGGTGACATCTTCTGAGAAGGTAGAAAATTAATACTGTCAATAAAGTTCAGACTTCCTCCAGCAGAGGAGTTTCAACCGGCGCACATTTTAAATTAGCGGAGTGGAGGTGTACCGCCCGGTACAATAATAATAATAATAATAATAATAATAATAATAATAATAATAATAATAATAATAATATTTGTTTTACGTCCCACTAACTACTCTTTTACGGTTTTCGGAGACGCCGAGGTGCCGGAATTTTGTCCCGCGGGAGTTCTTTTACGTGCCAATAAATCTACCGACACGAGGCTGACGTATTTGAGTGCCTTCAAATACCACCGGACTGAGCCAGGATCGAACCTGCCAAGCTGGGGTCAGAAGGCCAGCGCCTCAACCGTCTGAGCCACTCAGCCCGGCACTTTGAATGTATTCTTTATACGATATTCTTATTTCATTTCTGACGATTGCTCTCTTTATTTTGAACTCTTGTCACTACGATTTCTTATTTTCCTATGATACTCCTTATTACGAATTAGTTGTATTATTCCTTTATTATACCACGTTGGATGAATTATTTTACTATACTCGGTTAGAGGAACGCAATAATCAAGAATCTCATAGAATTTATTAACTTATAAAATCAATCTAAAGCACTGTTAACGTCCTCAGTGTCATTCAATTCTGACAAATCACAAGTGTTTAGTAATTCAAAGAGTAATCGAAAATTGGCTCTATTATGATACCTAAAAGTTAATCTACTGTCCAATACACTAAGTGTTCTTAGATTAACGTTTATTGAGAGAATCAGTGCAGGATGATAGTCATCTTTAGGTAACAAAGGCTGGTCATCTCGTTCAATGTGAATTTGCTGTGTTGTACAGGCGAAATTTAAATCCAAACAGTATTCAAATTTATTCGAAATTGTATTTCTAGACGTTATATTCATGAGATTTAGGAAGTTTTGAAGCTCCATTGCGGCCGATCTTGCTTTGCTTGTGCCAGCATCCTGATTTGTTTCTCTCAAATTGAAGTCTCCTGCAATACAAATAGGACCTTTATTTCCTGGATTTATTGCCGATCCAACTATTTCAAAAATTCGCAGTATTGATTAAGGTTAGAATTTGGTGGAAAATGACACTACTCCTATAAACTATGGCCTACATTTAAACTGAACTTTAATCATTACAAATTCGAATTCACGAGAGTAAGAAATAATTTGATGTGTTTTAAACATTTTATCAACGACTATGACTATCCTACCTCCCCTCCGTTTATCTGTTATTTCATGTTCTTCATCTGCTTTAAACACAGAGTAATTACTAGAGATGATTTCATTATCATATATTGAACCCTTTAATGTCCTTCGTCGGATACCTACCTTCCTTACCTATCAGCAAATCGGCATGAGATCTTTCTCTTGGGTTGTCTATGGGTTCTTCGTCACTTGCCTGGGTAAGAGGCAAGTTTCAGTAATTTAAACTATTGTTTACAATGAGAGGACTCCAGTAAAAATAAATGGTTGTTTATTAACCATAGGCGATGCAATCGGAGAAACTTGTGACATTATACCACCTTTAATCAACGAACTCAGTCTTATCCGTTAAGAGAATAACGATGAGAGACGCTGGCTTTGGAGACCTTAATTCAATTGCCTGAGGACCATCCTTACCAGAAACCACCGTCTTAATTTAAGAATAAAATAAAGAAAGTCGGGAGATCCCTAAGATCGGTTTCCATGTGAGAATACATGTACCATCATAATGATTCGTGATGATCGAGCCCCCGTAACACGAGCTCTGGACTCTTGGTATAATTAAGGCAGTCCAATCGGTATGCGCCACACAGTGGTTGTACAGCATGGACCTTTAACTGAATCGATGTGACCTGTGACTATGTCATGGACCGAGATCTAACTTCGCGATTTACGTTAAAGTCATTGTGGGTGATGACCGTAAGGAAAATGATGCTATACTGGCAGACGGTCCTAATCTAAGTCACTGAGGTTGATGACCTCATGACCATCCAAACTTCTAAGCTGAAGGCTGAACACAATTAAGTTACAATAGTTGATGAGCAAGGTTTCCACATTAATAAATCCCCAGCACATCTGATGCCAACCAAATCAAAATAATAATAATAACAACAACAAACGCTTACAACACTTGTGGCAGTAAAGTCCCTTGCCATCGGACATGTCCCCTTCATCGTTACGTTAATAAGTTGAAATTTCCCAGCAAAATAAAACTAAGACTTCCAGAATACAAGTTAGTCACTTGGTTTTAAGCTAATTCTCAAAATATGATTCCACTGCATTTAATAAATTAATAAATGAAGTAATCTCATAATCCTCATTAACAACAAATTTTATCCATCCCGGACGAATGGTTTCTTTAAACTCCCTAACTGTTTAATTACCGGTACATTTTCCTTATCACTCGGTGTTTATCAGAAATATTCCTTTGACGAAACATATTGATCTGATATTGTTTTATGCTCAAAGTTTTCTTCAGCTGGAAACGAAATACATTGTCATAACTACCAGTATCATTTATTTATTTAATAACGTCACTCAACAACTTTACATTATAACACTAATAATCATTAAGGAACTAGCTTGTATGATCCTAATATTACATTCTATAATCTGCATAAATTGCCACACAACGCAAAATAAAACAACTCATGTCAAATCGCTTATAACGCCTATGGTTATCCCTTGGACTAATTCCGGCACCTCCTTCGATATGATTTCAGGTCGATGAGACTCAAGTGTCGTAATGCACCTCACCCAACTCTAGGGTGGATGGACTACTGCACCCCATGTGCTCCACAAGCATGACCTCATATCACATGAACCTACATCTGTGCCTTGGAAACCAACAACACAACACAATCATCCATCACGAACTCTATGGATTAACAGCTATCGTGACATTCTAATAAAATAAATGCAAAACTGTGTACAACCCTCAACAACACCAAACAACATCACTACCGATTCTCAAATTTTGACATCCCTGAAAATGGTTATTTCCAACATAACATACCATCGTGTCATTTACGTCGCTTCGATAATGAATCTCAAGGGTCTACTAAAATGACTCTCTTCTAAGATAATGAAATCTAATTTCAAACCTTTACTACAAATGACAAAATCTCAGTTAAAGTTTCTTTCTAATAATAAACTAGTTCGACCGCCCAACAGCTGGCTTGATAACGGGAACACGACCCATCCTCGCTATCACTTAACAAAAAACACACGTACGTTATCTTGACCTGTATCAAATGAAAACCTCGCCTCGCTGGCAATTCGCATGAAATACAATTCTTGACCAACACGGAATATGCAAAGAGATTTAATTTAAAACTTCACTTCACTTCACTTCACTTATCACAGTCCTACGGTTTCACGTGGAATCCTAACTATGGAATGACCCTATTCCCATATCATTAAATTACACAAAGTAAATCCTCGGGTTCCCTACAATGAAAATCCCTGCATAAAGTCTCTTCAAATTTACAGGATTTCAACAACCTGGTCCACATTCCTTCCCATCTTTGCAAGACTTGAACCACTCGCAGCTTCAAATTCTCTACACGACAGTAATATGGAATATCTCTGGGTGACCCAATATGTCGTTCCATAAAACAATCTGTGACAAACTAAACATCTCTCCTCGCATATAGAGGATGGTTGCCTAGTTGTACTTCCCCTTAAAACAATAATCGTCACCACCACCACCTCTCCTCGTATATCTGAATTTGACAACACAATATTTCCAAAAATTAATCTCACAACTTGACTTACAAAAATGTTACCGTTATTTTTATCTCATCAATTCTACACCGGTTTCTCATCATACATTCCCTTGACAAATTTTACAGCGCCGAACACACGGCAGAATTTTATGATAAATTCATGTCTTAACTTTGGCAAACAACAAATATAGGTACGGAAATAATAATTTGCTCTTGACATTATATTCGTTTTAAGGCCATCAAATCCTCTACGGTACCACGTTTCACACGCTAGTTTCGTGACTTTCCCGATTAGTCAAGCAACATAAAAATGACCTTTTGTCGTATTCCTCTGACATTTTTACGAAATAAAAGGGTGACCAAAATGCATCGCAGATACACAAATAAAATGGTAACATCATTAAATAAAAATGCACTTTATAACACAGGTAATTTAAATACCTGTAAGTCGTACGTCGTCTCACATCTTAATAGGCCCACCAGCCTCTCCCATTCCTTATCTAGCCATATCGACAGATGGTGGCTTTACAAAACATATTCTTTCTTTCGTTTATTTTTAACATCATTCATCTGCGTTTATTATTAACGTCATTCACCTGAAAATAATGATATAAACAAAAAAATGCCCTTCACACGTTCTCTTTCTAGCGAACACGTACGTCAAATCACCGATCCGCACACGCAATAAAGTCAAACAAGGATATTTCTGATTTAACTGCAGGACTTCAGCATTATAATGACCATCTGTTGCCTGAACGTGAGTTCAGTTTACATGACGGTTCCACATGGGAATACCGTTAATTTGACTAACAATCGCCCTCCACTTGGAGATGACATCAGATAGCCACTTTTGGCCAAACTGCCTTCTTTTTTGGGACTTAGTCTGCACAACCGTTTTATTAATGTTAGTCTGAATAACGTGCGGTCGCTTGAAATTCACTGAAAACAATGCGGGATTGCAAATGGCGCGGCGTTCTTTGAAAAGATTTACTCCCACTCCCATGTCATTCGCCTTTACCGCCAAAAGTTTACATACACGTTTTTCCAACCCACAGAAATGTACGTAATTATGGCTGATCCCGTCATAACACACAGTTGCTTAGTTTAGTAGCGGTGTTGATGATAGGCATTTAAGTGTTTCTCTTAACGAACTGAATAGTTAATTTAACTCGTAATGTGGGCACTATAGTTCGGTCGATGTCACAGAGTTTAAACGAACAGGCGCGTCTTTCGACAATTTTCTTTCTGGAGCTATTTAGGGGTCTAATGTCTTTACCATTAACAATTAAATTGTTTCACTTACGATTTCCTGACGTTTACTACGGCAGTTTCGTCGCCAATTCTTCTTAAAATGTATTTTTAATTTAAAAAATAGTTCCGCCAAGTTACTTCGTATCCCTGCACATTCTACACGTGGGGGTGACTTAATTTCTGTAGCATGAGAATGAGAATCGCCACCTGTTCTCCACGTGCCGTCTTTGGTCAAAGTTTAATAAAAATGCAGCTAGAGTTCATAACTTGAAATTTATATGGGACCTCGTGTAATGAATTTAGGACTCTGGCTTCTTATGACTCAGAGGTCATGGGTTCAATAGAGACATAGTAAGCTAACTTTCGGTTATGCAGATTATCTTATGGTTATTTTCAGAGGTAGCGGTATCTAAATATAATATAATTCTTGAGTCCTTGTATTAACACCCCTCGCATTGTGATAACCAATTCTTCTTTACTACTATACCTATCCATACTATTATTCGTGTTTTGTTTTGGCATTGTATTTTATCTTTTCAATGTCTTCTGAACATTTAATCTGTAAGACCGGATCGCCTGGCTTCCTCCAAACAAATATCTTACCATTCCGCACCCAACAGAACTGGTAGTCGGCCACTTTCCTCTTTGCTCTTACCTGTGCAAAGAGCTTCTTCCTGGGAGGGAAAAGGCATTCATTGATAAATACCGGCTGACTTGTTGTCCACCCAAGGTTGAGGGCTGTTACTGTCTTTCCTCGTTCAGCTATGGCATCCATCATTTTCTCCTTATCCGTTCTCCGCACGAACTTCACTATAATGCCACGAGGTGCTGATGGAGTACCCGGTCTGGTAGATGTTCTTGAGGGAACTCTGTGGCATATATCGATCATGGACGAATCGATATTTACTCCAGTAGCAGCAATAACTTTACTAACTACCTCCTCCGTGTTTTCACCTTGTGTTTCTGTAACTCCGTGGATTTCTACGGAATTCAGATTGGAGTACTGCTCGATGTCCTCCACTCGTCCTTTTAAGTCATTGATTTCCTGTTTTAGTTTATCTTCAGATTTTAGAATGTCAATTACCTGTAGTAGGTCCACCAGCGAACTCTTCTGTTCATTCTGTGTGTCGTCTAGTTTGCAGTGGCACATACATTGCGGCGCACGCAATATGCATGTAAGTCTGGGCCCTGGCAACATTTTACTTCGCATTTTCAAACTTTTACGTACGTTTGCCATGTGTTAAAATTTTTTACTTTTTAGCCAGTAAGTTAAAAAATAAGATTTTCACATCTGTAAATCATGTAATAATATTTTCCTTCAACGGAAATAAACCGTGTACCGGGCGGTACACCTCCACTCCGCTAATTTAAAATGTGCGCCAGTTGAAACTCCTCTGCTGGAGGAAGTCTGAACTTTATCTACACTATTAATTCTCTATCTTCTCAGAAGATGTCACCACGCGGAAAATTTTGAGTTTTTGAACTGTGTCATTTTTGATGTGTTTTTGTTTCGCTTGAAGTAAGAAGTGTAAACTTTCTCTCCTAGAGGACACTACTGAAGATCAACAATAGTGCAACCTAGTGCGGAGTCAAAGAACTATTTTGTTGGAGAAAATTTAATTTCAAGAGTTTGTTCTTTGTTAAATTTCTTTCTATCATCGTTTAAGTTGGCAATATTTACCCCTTTCTTCCCCTTGTTATGAATGTATCCAATCCCGAATTTCTTCAATTAATTTCTATCCAATCAGATGTATCTTCCCCCAACTTGAATCTGTTGCGGGGTCCTATCCAATAAAGAGTTTGTGGGAGGGTGTTTTCTTTCCCCTAACGCCTAGAAACTTCCGCGAGAGGATATAAACTGCTGATTTTTGGGTCTCTCGGCCACTTCTGTTCCATCTTTCAGTGTGTTAAGTACATAGCAGGGGGCGGGAAGCACCTCTTTCTTCTCCAGCCGTTCAACTCAAGGTAATGGCCGATTAATAACTTCTTACCTTGCTAGCTCAGCAGTTTAACTTTCGGGGCGGGTTCTAAGCGTTCAGCCATGTAACCTTTTCCTAAAATGTAACTACTCCTTTCATATATTCTCTTTTAAAACGACGTATTGGGATAGAGAGTGCTAACCCTCTCGAGCTCCCACTCACATTGTCTTGAGGTGAACTTATTTTCTCGACCTATTTTTCGTTAATGTAAAACAAATTGTTCTTTTCTTAAGTCACCTCTTTAGCATGGGATTAGCCCTTGTATTAACGGCCTAGTGCCAAGTAGGTCTTAATCAAAGTGTATTAGGAGTGCAAGTTCGCCTCCTCTCAAATTGTTATTTTAGAGGTCATTTAATTAACCTGCTTCTCTTTTAATAGACCTCAGTAGATTGGGTATTTTACCCCTGTGTTTATGTCCGTTGAGGACAACTTGAAGGTGGAGTTTGGTGTGGCCTGGGAGAGGCTTAAATTTTGAGAGCGAGTGGCTCTTTTGAAAATTCTGGGTTGTATGCCTCATGGAGGTTTTTCAGTGTAATTTGGAGCAAGGGCTCCTAGGTATAAATGGGGTTTTCTTCCCCTCTGTTAAAACTTGTGTTTGAGGTAAAACTGAGCTGATTGCCCAAGCATTGTGAAGTCAGGGCGCGAAGCCCAAATTCTGTAAATATTGTAACTAACCCCTTTTGAATTGCTACTTTGTACCTGCCATGCTTGTTATTTCTTTGTTTTCGAAAAGAAAATATAACCTTGTTAACTTTTAAATTAATTTTACTTTGCACTATAATTTCGTAGCTTGAAACCCATTCACACCCGCACCTTCTTTCACCTCTACCTACCACGGAAAAGTCACGGTAACAAACCGCATCACTTTTGAACGGCTAGAAACGTATAGTATACTGATTGAACGAATTCACTCCTAGTGCAGGCTTTGGTCTAGTAGTGAATAAGCATGGTACTTTCTTGCTTTTCCCTTACTTTCTTCGATGGTGAGCTCCGCCAAGTATGCCAGTGCCACATCAAACTTCTTTTATGATTTATATCAGAAGATATAAATATTGCCGTGGAGAGATGAAAGCACCCGGTTTACTTTTGAATCCTTCGCAACAGTTCGTAGGCTTTGGTAATGACTGTAAATTCAGCTCGAACTGAGGGTTGAAGTATAAGCGTACAGTAGGAATTATGTAGTAGTTGTCTCCCAAATAATCCATCAGTTGCTCCAGTCGATCGTCCTGTGGTTGGTTGGAAAGCAAATAAAAAACAAAGCAATCTTCTACCTTCTCAGGGAACTGGCAAGGAAGATCGAAAAGTGGTTTTAGGAATTAACTGAGGTGAGAATCATTGCACATTTTAGCTAGACCAAGGTTTTCGTGTTTTTCTGAACAAGTTTGTCCAAGATGAAATCCACATCCCTTGAGAAAAGCAGAAGGTTAAGTAATGTTAGCAGCAGAGTGGATGGCCATTTCAAAATCTGCATATATGACACATTTCTAGAATTCTCCTTCTAATCACTGAAACGCTACACTATTATGATTTACGCTGTTTGTCTGGCAGAAGGTAGAAAGCTAAAGATACATATGTATTGCTAATCGCACCGTGAACTGTAAAAAGTTGGGTAAAAAGCTAAGGCGCACTTTTGAAGGTACCATGTACCATCACTTCCGCTTTACACATCTCAATCAAATTAGTTTGGGTTGAAAAACACACTACGTTATCTTCCGAATCGTTCACCGTAAGGAAGTCTTCGCGTTTTGGCTTTTTTACAATTTGCTTTACGTCACACCGACACAGTTAGGTCTTTTAGCAACGATGGCGTAAGAAATGGCTAGTATCGGACGGAAACGGCCATGACCATAATTAAAGCACAGATCTTACATTTGCCTGGTGTAAAAATGTGAAACCACAGTAAAGTATCCCTAGTGCCTTCGTTTATTTCTGGAGATAAGATCTTGCTTCATGCCCAGCCTGCTGGGATTCGTGACGTGATATTAAGGTTCGTGTACTGATAATACAGTACGTCCTATAGCGCATCCAGCTTTTATTTCGACCGTCAACTATATGCGAAGAGAAAAGAAGACATGAAAAGGAAATAAATACATGCATAGAGAAAGGAATTATGGGATTTCGGTTTCCCAATTCACCACTCCTCACCACTTTCGTCAATCTTCCAAGGGAAGACCAGCTGTACAGGTCGACAAATCTTGGTCTCGTTGGCCATATGAAATATGAGGATTCGTAACTTATTGTCTCTGCCTGGCCTCCTTCCAGAGATTCGCGAATTCTGCCACAGATATCTAGGATGAAGGTCATCCCGAAGTAGCACGATGTCTCCTAATCGGTACTCACTCGCCTGTCCGTTTGAGAGTCGAACTTCATGGTAGCGCTTAAGTTCAAGAAGATACTTATTCCTCTATCTCTTTAGGAAGCCCTCATGCATTTTCCCCTGAGTTTCGTCTCTTTCCTCAGGTCTGTTTGCGTCGTGGGTTCGGAACCGGTAGGCAAGGCACTTAGTCGAATACCATTACGGAAATGACTTGGAATCAGTGTCTCATATTCGTCTTGAATTATTATTGGTCTCGAGTTAACAGGGGCTCCTATTTCCATCAATTGCGTTCTGAGTGCCTCCTTACTAATTCCAGTCTTCCCCAGAATATTTCTTAGAAATCCTTTAATCGTCCCCCACCATTCTTTCCCACCAAGCCGACCATGGTGGACTCCGTTGTGTGCGAAGTACTGGCTCGGTCGCGGGTCAATGAGCCTTGGCTGAGCTGTCGCATTTCTCCGTGTGCAGCCTGGGATGTTCTTGTGTTGTCCGAGTAAATGGTTTATGGGAGCCCTTTTCTTCCCCCAAACCGTCTGAAATCCATCAGAAAATCCTCCGTAGTCACATCCAAAACTAATTTTAATGTGAAAAGCCCTTGTAGTCGTACATGTGAAGAGTGCACTATACGATTTCTGTACAGACTCCCCACCGTAATTTGTAGTGGTCCTGCAAAGCCTCATCAGTAACTGAAGTAACTTCATTTGGAGTAGTATGTTGTACACGATCTGCAGGCAACGGAGCTTCGATCTCATTGCCTTGCTGGTTCCTTCCGATCTTGTATAGTAGACACGTGCCGATGACCTTCTTTACAGCCTCGCGTTCCTTGAGTAACCAAAACTCTTCACGTAGTACTGAGAGGACGATTCTGACTCCCAGGTGGAGTAGCAGTATGTGCGTCTGGACGATCAAAAACTTAGTGAAGTGGTGTGCACCATCCAGTAACGGAGGATGTTCCTGTTGTGTCGGCAGGTCTGCATGGTGGAAGCACCCTCTAAATCTAAAAGAGCCATCTTGTAAGAAGGGGCTTCTCTCGTAAAATCTTGGACTTTCTAGACAAGTCTCCTTTCTTCTTTCTTTCTTCAAGCCATTGTATTCGGAAAAGCCCTCTCGTTGGACTGTACGTATCCAGTGCAATAGTGCTAGTTCTAATTCTGGTGCAGTAATTACAGTGAAATTTTTCTGATCGTCTGACATTCAGAAAGCGTAAAATCCAAGACATGATGTGCAGTATTTTCTAGCAACTGCTGAATTTTGGAGCTTCAATGGGAGGTTCCCAGGCGACAAAAAATAAGGATTTGACGACACGCCTTTCGAGTCTCTGGAAGTGAGGTGTTAGACACACAATTCTGAGGCCAACAGTCAGGATGATTGACATCATGCCACCAAACTGAAGGTGATTGCTGTTCCTTTGCGGACATTCCTCGTGACAGGAGTTCTGCTGGATTTTTCTGGCTCGGGCTGTACCGGCATTGAGCTGGACTCAGAATTCTTTGGATTACCGTCAGTCGGTTGAAAATGAATATCTTCCAGCGGTTTGCATCGCTTATAATCCAATTTACACCAACATGGAATCACTCCACCGAGTAGATTTCGTGATGTCGGAATCCACTGCTTGCCATAAAATCCTCAGAAGACGAGAGCCCACTGAAATGGCAAGTAGTTCTAGTCATGAGGCCGTTAACTACTTTCTTACTGAAGGCCAGATTTATAAAAAGCAGTGACGTCAGTGAATAATGGAACATACAGTGCGGTTCCATAGGTAGAACACGTGGACATGTGACATCCAGCCCACCCTGGGGTGATAAACGCAATGTCAGTGATTTCTCTGTGATCGAAAAGTAGCGAATTTGATTCAGTCTCCCATCGTACACAGAGTACCCAAGTTTCTTTCCTCGTTTCGTGTCCATCATTCCAAATGTCTTTGAGTAGTCCAGAGTTCGTTGCTCATTTTGCCATCGGCATTCATATCTCTCGTAGTAAACCTGTCAATTCGTAATATAAGGTGATAGCTCCGTTGTCTTCAGCACGGGCAGGAAAGTCATCCAGAAGAGTTGCTGCTGTCGGAAACTGATCCTTGAATCTCGTAGCTAGTTCATGGAGTGCAGTGAACGGAAAAAAAAAAGATTACCTGTGAGGCCAAACGACAAGCCACATCACCTCCTGTTTGCCAGTTGCCATCTTTGTCTTTTTTGACACTGTACCAGAAGAATTGTGATAAATCAAGGTCGTTCAGGTTTGTCCAACCTTTGTCCCGTTGCTCTACAGGGTCGAGTGTGAGGTGAGGTGAGATGAGATGAATCTGTCGTAGCGGGTTATTATGACCGGATGCCCTTCCTGACGTCAACCTCACCAGAGGAGTTAATGAGATGAAATGAATGGCGTGATATATGATAGTAGCAAGGGAGAGGGTGAAACCCTGTGCCATCACATAGCCTACACCTCTCAAATAGCACCAAGGGATCTGCTCAAGTTTTAACGTCCCCGTCCAACGGACGAACCATCATCAACAGCGTCATATGCCCTCACACCGTATGAGCACTGCGGAGAGGTTTGGAATTTAATCCAGGCCCTTGGCACGCAATCTAGTGATTAGAAATTGTATACCACCACCTCCCCTATACTGCCGGCCAACATTCTGATGGTGAATTATTTTTCGACCAACGAGGCCCGAATCGGCTAACCTCGGGGTCAGACCGTTTAGACTTCAACGCCTTAACGATCATGGCCACCACGCGGGATAAATCACTGTCGTTCATATCCAGGCATAATTCAAAAAAAGGCTTAACTTTCACTCCTACTATGGCTTGACGGTAAGTCCGGAAACGGATTAACGTAGGCAATATTTATAGCAACAGGTTAGGGTCTGCTTCCAAATATAATTAAGGGGCGGTGCGTCTTTCTCGCTTGATGCGTCAAAGACGATCCTCAACTTCACCGTGCCATTTCATTCCTTCTTGACAACGTGGTGAAGCAAGTAAAATACATGATACGTCGACTCCTCTGTGGCTATCATTTCAACGTGACTCCTTTCGATTGAGTCCATCATCTGTGATTTGTATATTTCTTTGAATTGAGCATTACCGGAAAGTTTTTCTGCAGTACGCGAAAACAATTTTGACCGTTATTGTGGTTAGAGTGCAAGACCAGATCATCTTTCACCGATAGGGACACAACATTCCACCCGTCTTGAATTTTTAAGGAATCAAGGAATCAAGGAATCATGGAATCATTGAAGAATGGAGCGTCTTTTGCAGTGAGTGTCCTTTTTGGACGTACCCTTACTCCTAAGATTTCGCGTTCCCAAAATCTTTGAAAATCATCGTCCACAAGAGATGGTTCTTTATCATTGTGATGTGGTTCACGTTTTGTTGCTAACTAATTTCCATTCAGAATTCGCCCTTATTTAGAAGGAAGGAGTATTATTGACTCTGAGAGGTGTATGGGTTTTTCATCAAGAATCACCTTCCAATATTGGTCTTAACCTACGAGAATTTATACTGGAAGAACGCTTTTGTCATCCTTGGGATCAACAAGCGTGACAAGGATTGTACTTCGTATGGAACCAGCAGATGCGACATGTAGACGTTTTCACTCTCAAATGCTGAACTACGCAAGGTAATCTTCGTCCATATTCCACTAGTGTTAAACTCAACAAGTCTGCGTATTGAGGCTGTCCGACAAGGTGAATCGAATCCAGCCAAGTGTCAAATCCTTATTTCCCACGATAGCTAACTGAAGCTGATCTATCAGACTTCTACTTAGGAAACTTGAACTCCGGCATCCAAAATGCAGCGTGTACGTTTTTCTGAGACCGGTTGGCCATGTGATCCAAATCTTGGCTGTTTGAATATATGTGAAGTTCGGTATATAAACTTCAATCTTTCCCACGAATATTGATGCGATCCGTTTTTCATTGTAGGTATTATTTTGCATTCGTTAAGCTTCACGGCCGTGGCGATGAAGTAATCTGGTCATCCGAAATCTCCCTTGATTTTGTGTGTGATCATAGCACCCTCTACCTCATTGTTTAGGAACTCCCATCAGCTTAGTCATATGACTTCGTAAGTATCCTCTCTTGTGGAATAAATGATCCAACGGCCGACAAAATCCCCACGGTACGCTCGTAGAAATCTCGGGTCAAACATACGTCCGTGGTGATCTATGCCATCCCCCTAACGCTCGTAAGGCTTGTAGATGTCGACTGCATTCTATATAGATGGTATTTAGAGCACGAGTTTCACCTGGAATTGGTTGCAAGGATTCGAGATAATCCACCTAGGCTTGAATGATGCGGCCAATGTTTCTGTAGCGAGAATTTAATATCCGTTTTGTTTCTTCATACACATCAGCCGTCAGTGGTATTCCATCAACCAAGTTCTTCAGCTCTCCTTCTAGATATCCACGAAGGAAGACGTGCTTATCGAAGTTAGCGAGAGATTGATTGTTACCCATAGACAACTTGAATAGTTTCCAAAAGCGTGCCCAATTCTCAATGTCACCTGCGACTTTTTCTGATTTCACTGCAGGGAGTTTTAGTGTGTACGTACTAGATATGGTGGCATGTTAGCTATGCGGTGTGTTGGTTGTACTGTATGTTCATGCCGGTGACAGATGACATCGATCTGGCGACAAGCGTAGATTTCTCCTTTCCGATGGCCTGTGATGCTTTTAGAATTGCTCTCTTTGCGATGTTCATGTATTCTTCATATTTCCCGATATTGATCTCGTATTCAGCGTCTATTAAAAATTCCTGAATGACGTCATCGATGGCGGTGAGTCGATCTAGAGCAACTTGGAGTCTAATGCGATTATATTCGTATTCCGAGAGTTCATAGTAAGTTGCGCTATTTATTGCTGTACTAAAATTTTTCACAGCTTTTCTTTCCGCTTTCGCTTCCCTTTCAAGTGTGCTAGTGTATTTGAAGAATTGTCTGTCATCTTGAAGGATATGGTACCGTTAATAATTTTTGATTGACAGGTACTTTACCGGCCCTGTTTCGGCGTGAATACGTACTTGCAGTAGCCTTCAGGGTGTATTAGCGGATATGAAAGAGTGCTAAATATGTCAGACGCGTGAGCGTGTAACTTTATCTTAAAGTCCAAACTCCGTTAATACACTCATGTTCATAAAACCCAGAACTCCTTGAAAGACTAGAGATAGGAAAGTCATATTCACAGAATACGTGCATTAGTATGTTCTGAAGAAATGATTAGCATTTGAACCATGTTGGCCCTCAGGTTCAAGGTACACATCGATATCTCGGTGCACGACCTCGAACTGGTAAAATGCGCCAGTGGCTCTCGTTGTCACTATAAACCGAAGGTAATGGATCAGTGTGACTTGAGCAGACGAGCAGGATGCCTCGCAGACATATGCGACAACCATACCGTCAAAGGAGTGAGTTTGAAAGAGGGTGCTTTATTGGCATGAGAGAACATGATGCATCCATTCGGGAAATTGCTGCTCGTGTGGGACGAAGTGTGTCGGCAGTGCAACGGGTGTGTACAGAATGGTTCACAGAAGGCCGTAGAACACGACGAGATGGGTCTGGTCGTACCACCCAGACCACCCCCCCGAGAAGATCGACAGCTCATCCGAATGGCATTGCAGGACAGATCAGCACCCTCTTTGGCTCTGGCGCAACAGTGGAACAGTGTAACATATCGTACACTATCAGGAGTGACAGTCCGTCGCCGTAAAGTCTGGGTTACCGGCGTGGCATCCACTTTTCCGCCTACCTTTGACTAATGTGCATAAACATGCTAGACTGCAATGGTGTTTGGAACGACGTCACTGTGTACAGAAATGGCAGCAGATAGTGTTTTCGGACAAATCCAGGTTCTGTTTGTTTGAAAATGATGGCCACATTTTGGTTCGCCGCAGACAGGGGGAGAGAAATCACAATGACTGCATCCGCACAAGACATACAGCGCCAACTTAAGGCCTTATGGTATGGGGTGCTATTGGGTACAACTACAAATCACAGTTGTGCGTATCCAGGGCACTATGACCATTTTGACCTACGTGAATGACATCCTGCGACCCGTAGCCATACACTTTCTGAACGACACCTCAGACGCAATATTTCAGCAGGACAATGCGCGACCACATGTTGCTCCACGAACACGTGCCTTCTTGTTGTCAAAGGATGTCAGACTGTTGCCCTGGCCCACCCGATCACAGGACTTGTCACCGACCGAAAATGTATGGGATATGGTGAAACGACGGGTGCGGCGTTGTGACCCAATGCCAACCACCAAAGGTGAACTGTGGAACCAGGTGAATGCAGCATGGACCCCAGGACGCAATTCGCGCTTTATAAGCGTCGATGCCATTACGCATGGACCAAGTTATCAGTGCCCATGGAGGACCCAGTGCCTACTAGGCAACAGGACACATGCTGAACCTAGGCGACTGAAATGTTAATCGTTTCTGCAGAACATATTAATGAACATGTCTTGTGAATATCAACTTCCTACCTCTAGTCTTTCAAGGTGTTCTATTTTTTTTTATGAACATGAGTGTAGTAGCGGAGTCCTTGTGTTCGTGTAGTTCAAGTCTCGTCTCTCAGGTGCGCATGTGACGAGATATATAGCTTACGCGTAGTTCCAAAGCTGGGGAATATATCACGCTAATAGTTATGCGTGACTGCTATACTATGTACCGGAATATCTTGAATTAAATCTGATATCTGTAGTGAATAGGTATGAGATACGAGCTCTTGCAGCGTTTTAGCGTTGATAGCGTGACGTGGTGTGAGCTAACGTGGCGTGGAGTTTTCTTGGTATGATCGAGTTTGTGATGTCATGTTTCCTTGCGTAGTGTAGAAGGCAACGGAAAGTCCGAACACTATATGCATACAAGGGTATGTCAGTACGTTTTGTACGTGTTTCGGCACCAAATATTGGGATTCGTGACGTGGCATTAAGGTTCGTCTTTCATTCCGACCGTCAACTATATGCAAAGAGAAAAGACCTTACACCATGTTGCCCTTCTCTACACAGTTTTAAAGTTCTGAAGTAAAAATGAAGTTTAGAGTTTAAAAAAAAATCGGTGGGGATGAAAACAACCCTCAAATGAAAAATTAAGTAACTCCTAAATCAATGGTCCTAGAAAATTCATTTTTAGCTTAAAATTCATAAACATTTATCCTCTATCTGGTGCTAGTGATCAACTCTCCCCCGGCTGTTTATATCCAAAGTTTTGGATATAACGTATAAAACGTATTGGAGGATACTTTAAATGACATTTAGAATGAAAATTAGGTAGGGAGTGAAAAGAATCCTGAACTTAAAAAAATAATAACTCTCAAACCGATTGTTCTAGAAAATCGATTTTTAGCTTAAAACTTATCAACAATTATCTTCTAACCGGTGATATAAATCAACTTACCCTCGACTCCTTTTCCGCCTATAGGCCGCTGGCAAAATAAGCATTTAGAATTGTTCCCG
This sequence comes from Anabrus simplex, assembly GCF_040414725.1. Lineage (NCBI taxonomy): Eukaryota > Metazoa > Arthropoda > Insecta > Orthoptera > Tettigoniidae > Anabrus > Anabrus simplex. The sequence goes on from NC_090268.1 coordinate 110,589,150, forward strand.
TCGAACGTGAAAAAGAACTGCAATTCCCCAGTCCGTTTGAAAGGATTGCAAATTTTCGCCTCTTCTCTTTTTTTCACGTACTTTCCATAATGCAATGCGTTTGCAACAACACTTAAAACAAACTGCCGTTCTGAACCGTATATGCTAACTTCCCTAGCCGTCAAACTCATACAATACACCTGGCCAACTCTACGGTCAGTGCTCCCCACCACCCACATTACGTCTCTCTCCCCGAGAGCGCACACGCCTACCAAGCTCATCACGCGTGCGAAGTCAGTGTGCGGTGATTGTACACACTGAACTGTGCAGCTTTTGGGCACCGCTGCACTACAGCTATGAGTAGGGGGGCCTAACCCTAGCTAAGAGTGGGGTTTAACCTGACTAGCTACTCTTCCTTACACCAGGTTACGTTTCTCTACAAAAGTGTGGGTAACTTTAAAACCTGAGGTAGAGTGTAGGGTTAACTTTACGCTGAGCTAACGGGTATAAATTTGGGTAATTTTAGAGCTGAGCTCTAGAGTGTTGGATTAACCTCACGCTGATAAAAACAGTACACGTCTGGGTAACCTTAGAGCTGAGCTAGTGTTACCTTAACCTCACGCTATGTGGGTAACCTTAGCGTTTAAAAGCTAACCGGTTGTTCTTCCAGCTCGCATGTGTACCGGCTTAATTTACCAGGTGCACTTTTTTTGAGGTAATAACCCCAGGTTCGATCTTAGCTCAGACTACGACAAGCTCTTGTTTAGACACATAAAAATACTAAATGCTAAAATAGCATAGTTAGAGTAGCAGAGTAGAATCTGCTAAGCTACTTTATGTGGAAATTACACTGAAACCTTTAATCCAAGTTGGCGAAGCAGATTAAGAGATTACGTGAACATGTTCGCTAGCTCTCTAGACTACCTCGTGCAACGTTCGAATGAACACTGCTACTCGAGTCAAGGAAGTGAAAAAAGCGTAGGACTAGAAGTGTCTTAGTGATGACTAGGAAAAAAAGTAGAACGGTTTTTAAAATTTAATGAAATATTTGTTTAATTACTACAATCGTTAAGGCCATACATCATACAGCGAAGTTTTAGCATGCCTGTGATGCTTTCTAGTTACTGTTTTACAAATGCCTGGATATACTGAGAATTACTTGCTTTCACCCCGAGAATGACCTGCTTCTGACTCGAGGATTACATGCTGAGGATCATCTATTTTTAAGGAGCCTGTCTTTTTAGAGGATCAACTACTTTAGGAGGGGCAGTGTTAACACACAAAACTTTACTCAGGCAGATCAAAGATCATGTTCAGAATAACAAAGCTGCGGAGGAGGCGACATAGGCTAAGGCTAAGGAGGAGGCTTAAGTTGAGGCGGATAAAGACAAAGCTGAGGCGGGCGCTGGGGCAGAGGTACAGAAAGATTGAACAGGATTCGAATTTTATGTACAATGTAACTAAACACTGCTACTTGCGCCAAACAAGGCGTAGGACTAGAAATAATTAGAACGTTTTTAAAATGTATTCACAAATTTATGTAATGTTAACGTCATACTTCTTACTGTGAAGGTCTATCATACTCGCGATGCCTTCTAATTATTGTTTTACAAATTTAAGTGTTGAAAATATACTATGCTTTGCAAGAAAGTCACTGTTGTGGTGAGATCGATGTTTTCTTCATCAACTACAGCAAGGTGCAAGTTTACAATCTTCTATTCCAATCAATAAGACTTTCACTTCGGTGCTTTGCTACGTGTTAGACTTTAACATTGCTATGCAGTTAAGTTATGCTTAGCTTAGGCATAGAGCGTTAAGATAAAGCAGAGAACTTAACGTGGAGTCGACGTCTCAAGCTTGATACCGGAGTCCGTTTAATAGCCAACCCTTTGTCAAAATAGTTTATGGTTTACGCTGCTTCAGGTACAATAGATGCTTAGTTAAATGTTAAATTTCTTAGCCATTCTATGACAGCTATCCAGCCAGTTAGCTGAGAGGAAGAATATCGACTAAATTTCATAGACTTAGTTATCCTATGCATACTTTTATAGGACTAACTCAAGGTTAATGCTTGTATGCTTTAGTTAATTCTGTTAAGATAAGCAGCGGCTAATGAGCAAGGGCGTTGAGATTCAAATTAAGGTGCAAGTAGAGTTGAAAAATGAACTGCAAGGCTGATGTGAAAATTGAGGTGCAAGTTGATATGTAAATTCAAGTGCAAATCCTCCTCCTCAGCCTTAGCCTCCTCCTCCTCGAGTCAAAAGCTGGTAATCTACTGCAGATCGGATGCTATGCATGATAGAAAACATCAATCATTTTGTATTAAAAAAAAGAAAACTACAAAATATACGTGAAAACTACTGCTTTTGTGTTAACGTCTAATATTGATACGATATCTACATTTACACTCTTTTTGAAAGCACTGGTCCCAACTCGTATGGAGAATTACAGCGTGTAGAAAATAGGATGTAAATAGATCAGATTTTATAATTGTATTTCTACCGATAGAAGGACAATGATTATTGAAGAAGTTTGTACAGGTTTCCTCTACTTATACCACTTACCAACGAAACAGATATATACATACTGTAACATAACCTGCTTACCTTGTGCCGCCGACTGCACCATTTCGTCTACTTTTGAAATCGTCAACTCCACTCTGTTGTTCCAGAAACATTCTACGGGAGCTCACAAACATACACTCGACTTTTCCTGTTCTACGTCTGTTTCCTTCGCTATCTACTCTACTCATCGCTGACAATCAACTACCCACGGCCTGCCTGCTGATGCCGGAACTATGACGTCATTTCGTCATATGTCTGACTCAACTTACTCCACTTACTGTAGTTCTCGAACATTCTTGTCTTCTCTATGCCCTGCCTTGGCTTGTATGAATACGGGGCTAGTTGGATTGTAAAGACAGAGGGCGAGTTCGGCAGTCAGAGCGGAAGGACGTACGTGCTTCCCGCTGAGTCACTCTCCTCGCCAGGCTGTTGTACTTTCGAATTACTAGCCAGGCAACTGTACTTTTTAGTATATTTCCGAAGGAGCTTTGTCTACAGTGTGTACTTTTCAGTTCACAGTATGGGCATAGTCTGAAGCACTTCTCAGTGCTCATATTCTCTTTCAAGAGATTTATTTCAGAACCAGAATGTCGACAGCGTACGAGACGGAGTGGGAGGCCTACAGGGAGGGGTGTGACCCCACTAATGGCTAACAGTTCCAGGAGAACAGTGCGACCCCGGAAAACCAGGCTCTCCTCGTGTACTAAAGGAAGGGGTACGACGCATTCATAGAAAGGGACATACTCTTGTATATGATGCGTAACTCGAGTAGAGGGCTACATCGAGAGCTTTCTCCCGGGGGCCTGATTGTTAGGCACCACAGCGCGGAGCGGCTGGAAAGGATGGCGAAGGAGCTCCCCGTCCGGTTCGAGGTCGTCCGACTACCAGGAAGGGACGGCGTAACAGGGGTGAACGCCGACGCCCTGAAGATGTAGACCAAAGCAGCTGCCACCCAGACGACCAAGAGGGACAGATGGCTGAGGAATACGGCGGTTAATACCGACTTAGTCCTCGCGGCCATGTCGGAGACCAGCGACCCCACCACAGCGGTGGAGCATGCCGACCTCTGGCGCCGCGACTGCGCGACCCAGGCTCTGCCAAGTGAACGCAGACTGCGGTCCCGAGGCCCTCTACTGCGAGGTGGACGCACATCAAGGCCTATCACGACGCAATGCAGGAAAGCGCCCCAGACGGCGGACGGCAGTACAGCAGTGGAGGACGACGCCTCCCGGCGTTCGGAGGTTGCTACCCAGCCCCGGCCTGCCAGCGGATCTGTCAAGGTGCATACATCGATGTGCGCCTCACAAAACAGGAAACGCAATCAGGTGTCTGCAACGATCGACGTCGCCACCAGCCAGGATAAGGGAGAAGACGGCACAGCAGCGACCCACGCCACGCATTGCCCCACGGTCACAAGGCCGGGACGGGGGCCACCAGAATGAGACCTCTCCCCAGCCGAGAAGAGTCCGCCATCGCCAGGAAGCAGACGCCGCCCCCAGACCAGCAGGAAGACGACTCCGGCCCACCAGGAGCGGGCCACTCTGTCACAACCCAGAACTGCTCCCAGGACAGCAGTCGACCGAGGAGCCAATCAGGAGAGGACCTCAGCGGGTAGTGGCAGTCAGGCAAGATTGAAACGTCCTCCTCAGCAGCTCTTGCAGTTTTCCACTGCTTGAGGTGGGGCCACCGATAGGACAGGTGTGGGTTCCTAGTGAGGTGCAACCGTTGTGGGGGTGATAATCACTACATAGCCTGCGCAGCACTTAAGGAGGCGCCTGGTGTGCGCCAACTGTGCGGGAGAACACCCGGCCTCTCATCGTAGTGCTCTGTTTAACCGGGCCATGGCGCGGGCAAGAAAAGGAAGCCCGGCGTCATGTCCCACCCTCATCCAAGAGGCCCCCACTTCGGCGGGATTGGCCTCATTCTCCGAGATCGGAGACTGGAATGCGGGACCCCAGGGGGACAGAGCGGTGCGACAGGCCCTGGTGTCTATTGGCGCATGGCTCCGCAACCGGCAAGGCCTGCGCTATTCACGGAAGTGCACAGAAGGACTGATCCCCTGAATAACTGGACAGGCGAGAATATAGCTTAGGACTTGTGCATGATACCTATTCTAAACTAACACTTTCGCCCGGGCCTTTCCAGAACCACACCATTGCATGCGCTATCAAAGTTTGTCAGGTTTTACATGTAGGCTCTTTTTTCCGCCTGTGGTTTTACCGTAACACTTAATACTACGCCTCAACACCACCTTACCAACACAAAACTGCCTGGTAACGCGTCTGACGTGCAAACAGACCGATACTCCTGCAGTATTATTTCCCACTCCTTCCTGCTATCTCTTTCTCCTTAGAATTAATAGCATGTCGGAGGCAATTTAGATTAGTGTCGATTGCCACGCGCGGGGAGCGGCGGGCTTCGCTACCCCCCCCCCCCCCAAAAAAAATTGTAAAGGCAGTTTGGGCGTGACATCGGCTTGGCTACGAGCGAAGTTCTTCTCGCGTGGGGCTGAAGTTCTCTTTGCTTAGTCTTTCTACGCCACCTATGCTTTAACTTCTGGTCATCATGCCAAGGCAGGGGAAAGAATGAGGTAATTCAACTTCAATAGTTTTTGTTTTAACTTGCCTCTTACTTCTGTGTTATGTTTCCCGCAATTCTATATCTAATGGTGCAAGCTGGACTTGCTTAGATATTTTTTAACATTGCCCTTGGTTGGGATTTTTCCAGCCTGCTTATTTCCAACATTTTTTAAACCATCCTTCTCTTACTAGCTTGGTAGGCGCTTGAGTGTCTTAGAAACTTAACTGAATTGTTATCTAAGGTTTTTAATTTGATTAGGCCATTATCTCTCAGTATATCCGGGCTAATTTTCCTATCATTGGAAGTTCAGTATTTTTTATAATTGGCCACTTCATTGTACTTCCTATTTAATAAATTGCCCTGTTTCGTGTAATTATGTGCTGATTTCCATATTTTATTGTCCGTCGCACTTTCTTTGAGCAAATTAATCTTCTTCCATGCAGTCCCTGAAAGGACTGTGGGCATAAAAGAATATTCCCCTTCTATTTTCTGATAGTTTACATTATGTTATTGTCGGGGCTTTACGCGCCCCATTACATGTTCTTTCCCCATCTTTTCACTCTAATTATTTGCACATTGACTTCTTAGCCTTATCAAGTGGTATATAGCAAATGATTTTATCATTATTCATTAAATGTTGGTTACGTTCAAGCCTTTACTTAGTCTTCCATGTTCCTCACATTATGCTATTTTATTGTGAATGGGTCGAAGAAAAATTTTTCTTAAATGTCAATCCTGTCGGGTCATTAAATTCATTTACATGAGAGCATATGATGTACTATTGGCAAAAACAAAAACAACTGATACTCTGTGTTACTAAATTTTACGGTCTGGAACCATAAAACAATGAAATGATTATTGTAAGTTTTCAACTTTGTCATTCAAATACTCCCCCCTTTTTTTCCTTTGTACCATCCACTAAATCCTCCACTTGGCCCTAAGCACATTACTGTAATTACTTCCACCGCATTTTCAACCATTTCACCTAGATTGCATGATGTTTACTGATGATGTTACAGCAACTGGGGTCTGCAATTTCACAGTGGACAAATTCGATAAAATTATTATCTAAATAAAACCCAGACCGTCACAATAACAGCCAATCAGACACATGGCCGTTCCTCTAAGTTGTCGACAACTGGGGAAATAATGACAAGGGATATATTACAAACCCATTTATCATATGCTCGTAGTTGGAAAGAATTGTCGTGAAATTGTACTACGAATACAATTACGCGCATTTGTAAGAGTCTTAATACAAAACCTGAATACAGAATCTATTCAATAAATCTAAGAAGTTTATAGTCCACGCTTCCTCGTATTCACTTTGAAATCACCTACTTCCTGTGAATATAAAATACTAGCAGTTCCCGCATTTATGTCAAACTAATTAGATTTGGACAGAGTCGGTAACGATAGTGAAAAGTCCAATAATAACTAACCCCTGAAAAGTGTTGTTCTTAAACCTGTACTTCTAAACAGATCAAGGGTCCCAGTTGTACATTTTCTTAGACTTCGTCCATCTTACTTCTCTTTTAGTGCTTCCCACCATCACCCTCATATTTTGCTTCGAACATTCATTTTCTCTCTCAGTGAAAAGTATGATTGTTACACTTGCACCGGTAATGTGTAAAAAACCATTTTCACCGTTATCTAACCTGCTGCAACCAATCGACGTGCGAACGCCACGGGCAACATGCTGGCAAACGTCTAGAGTGACGAAGAATATGCATATTTTTAAAGGAAATTTAATTCCAAGTCCTGTATGTATGCTCCTTTTCTGTCCCTGGAAAACTGCTAAAATTAGAATGAATTGTACACATCTGAATTCATACTTGGTGAGCTTCATTTTTAATAGGACTAAGGGTTCAGGCATATTCACTTTCATGGGTCCCAGACACAACATTTTTCCGACTTGCTATATTGTTTAAGAACTGCCTGCTCTTCAGATAAGCAGGCATAAGAGGTTTCCCAGATTAACATTCACATACAAACAAACTCACAAACTTCCTCTCTTCATAATAAGAGTATAGATTATCATGTTAACACAAATATAAACACAAGCGAAAGGGAGAAATATTTTAATTAAAAACTTTAATTTCATTTTATTTGGCGCTTTACATTACAATTCTTCACACCATTACAATATATTCACCACCATAATTATCACGATGTTCCCTAATAAAGCAAAGTATTCAACATGGTATTCCAACTTAATATTTACATGTATCTTTATATAAATACATTCTTTCGATTACCTAACATTATCATAAAACAATAACATGAAATTCCGTTAAAAAGACATTACATTGTGGCATTCATTATCACAAAACATAATATGCAAGATCTGTTCACAACATTTCCTTAACTATTAAAGGAAATAATTAGGACTGAAACAAAGGAAGGTTTTGCAGGAAGCGGGAAAGGGATCTGTGTGATCAAGGGGAACATGTGATGGCGCTCTATTTTAAATAATGCAAACTGTCCGAAACTTTATCTGTAAAGGGTAGGATTATTTCCGAGCGGAAGAAATGGTTTGAGATCCCATAACTAGGCAATAGGCCAATATGTGATGTAAAACACAAGGCAGCTTGAAATAAAAAAATGAAAAACATTTTCTCCCTCCTTTAATCGAACCTAAATTACGAACTGTGTTTCTATCCATCTTCTAAAGGCACATAAGTAGAATTTCGAAACAATACAAGAGTTTCAAGAACAGAATAGTGGGAACACCATGACGAGAAGTGGTGTTATTAATATATATAATTATATATGAATCAGAACTTCCAAAGTAATACTACGGATTGGCCAACCGTAATCAATTAAAATAAATAACTTTTCTTACAGTGATAATGGAACGAATAAATCATGAAGCAAAATTTCAGTAAGAATTTAGAGACATGAACTTAAAGAGGGCAAAGAAAATAATTCTACTAAGGAAATACAGAATGAGTACTACTAACTGTTCCGAAACTATTCCTGTTGTTGAGATTTCTGGGGGAAAAATAATCCACAGTATAGTGTATGAAATGTAGTATATTAGTCAGAATTAAAATGCTACTGATGAACTTGGACACTTTTGGGAAGCGCTTCCTCTGCAATACCACGAAACATTTTAAATTAATTTTAAAAATATAATTCTTAAATATATTTCACACACACACACACACACACACACACACACACACACACACACACACACACACACACACACACACACACACACACACCATTCGAAAACTGTATGTACACCACTCGACTAGCACATAATTATTACAAATTCTGATATTCAGATACAAGAACGTGTCTTCAAGTAATTATACCAAGTAATTTTGTATCACATATTCAGCACATTATTTTCACAATCATATCACATTTTTGCAAGTCTCTCAAAATAGCATCACAACTCCTTACTTGTACGGCCATGTATAGACCTAGCCCCATTCAATGGCATGATGATTGCTTGTGAGTCAAGCAGATCAATGCGTTAAAATGTACATCATCATCGTCATAAATATTTACATATTTCAGTCCATTTTGAGCCTAATGTAAATTTATGTTACTCACTTCCTCATCAGGGGACAAATAAAATTGTACCTTCTAACCCCTATAAAATAATGATCAACACCTTGAAATAATAAATTAAGTATGAATTATATAACAAAGGCACAAAGGGTGCCTCTGAAATACAATTACTGTGATTTACATATATTCAAGACATATAATGCATGAAATAAATTAACAGTCCTTTACGTCGACCAATTCTCTTTCGACCGTCATTCACTTGTTTACTTCACCGCACTGAACGCCAGCGACCACGGCTATATGGTGCAAGAAAAGAAAATTTGAGTCGTAATATTGCAGTGCTGTTTAATAATTTCATATTTTATATAACAAAACAGCTGATTCATAAAATGCAGGTTAATTCTAGTGCCGATGGATAGTCAACACAATAGTACCTGTCATATTACGCAGTTCATCTGATAATTCACCTTATACTGCAAACGTTGAAAAGTTTCCAAGGTAGGGTAGGAAACGACATCAGATGTAAACGAATAGACTCGACTGAAGTTTCAGGAAGAGTTCGGTTGAATTATTGAAGAACTGGGATTGTCGCGAAAATAACTTGAGAAGCTTACATCTATTAAACTTCGACAGTAATTTGTCCAAGGTATTGCAATATAATAAATGAACACATTATATTATAATAGTATAAGGAGAGAAGTTATCAGCTCCTAGCCGAGTTAATAGTTGTTTTGGAGGGAAAAGTGATTCTAGAAAGCGTTCCAAGATAAAGGAATTCTGTGGAAGTCGAAACCCATCCTCCAGGAAACCATTAGCTATGACAAGAATAGTAATTGAGCTGATACAGAACTAGAGATAATGCTTCAGTAGAAACTTCACGTATGTTTGTATAAATACTTCCGAACATGATTTGAATACATAACAGAGAAAAAAATAATAAATAAATAAATAAATAAATAAATAAATCTCAATTTCAAGACGCTACTCTTTTCGGTATATTAATTTAAAATTCATGATTGTGCATTCATCCATAAAAAGGCCATGATCAACGTTTCAAAATCTGGAAATGTTAGTGATACATTTCAAACTTTTAAATAGTTTCTCAAGTGGACATCACCCGCCATTACTTCGAGAAGTGAAACCTGATTAAATATTTCTGTAAATACAGTTCATTTAAAGTTCAAGTTTCAAATAATAACTAAAACTATCATAAACAAGTAAAGAATAAGGAAAATGAGTTCAGTACTATACCGAAAATCTCCAAGTGTATTCATTATGAGTACTAACCCTCCCTTTCCGTGCATTACCCTGTCAGCATTATCAACCCTCATGGAATTTTAATGAACAGGTACGGAATAGCTACCAAATGATTTCGGTCAAATTTTGATAATATTCGCTTTACGTTACAGGTTTTATCTTATATATCTGGTAGAATTTACCACTTCATGAATGTTTAAATCTGAGTTCTTACGGTCTCAATTGCTACACTGAAAACAAAAAGTAGTAGTAGTAGTAGTAGTAGTAGTAGTAGTAGTAGTAGTAGTAGTAGTAGTATGCACACACACTTGGTTACTTAATCAGATGGTTTCAGGTCTTGGTACGGGTAATGGCAATTCCGAGAGGCCCGATTTAAATTCGTTCCTTTCTCCGCCTCACTAATGTTGGACAACGAATACGTTTTAACTCTGACATTCTAAAGGTTTATTGTAAAATGATCACGTTATAAAAACGAGAGCGGAAGGACATCCCTACCAAACTGGTGAACGGTTGAAGTCTTTTTGGCGGTTATTTTAGGGATTACGAAGATGTGGTCTAGGGACGTCGAATATTATATGTCAAGTTTATGAGGGGTCCTTAAACATCTTTCATATTGTTAAAAATGGAACAACTAAGATATCAATGGCATTTTCACTACTCAAATGTGTACACCGTACATTAACTTCAGTATAAATGTCATATTTCTATTCCAAACGAAAAAACTTGAAAATATGCATATGGTAACTGTGCTCCGAAATTTTCCAGAAGCTCTAAAATGTTTCATCAATGGAAAAAGATATTTCTGACATCTGTAAACATCCTTCATTTTTAGTTTTAAATAGAATTTTTAGGTCTTTTCATGTCAGAAATTGTATTAAACAAACCCACTATAATCACGTCACATATGGTAATTCAAATAAGATATCTTAATTTGTCTACATCGTAACTACAGTAGTTCTATATCTAGAATAGATGCTTCAGATTCTTATTTTACTATAGTATAGTTTTTGTTTAACTTGCTAAGCTTTTTCTACTGAATGTTATACTGATCTTGTATTTCAGTGGATACTTCAATTCCTTCCTTTAGTTATACTCTTACATAGATGAGAATACAACATTCGTAATAAGCATTTTCAAAGAAAATGAAGAAAATAATTCTTCGTTATCAAAACTGCCAAAATTCTGATTCATACTTTATGGAAAATCACCGCTCAATGTCTTTCTGTATTGCGGTAAAACGTTATTGAAATATAAGTTACGAATATAAAAACGGTTGTGATACGATAAAACAGTAACGTGGCATTTTCCTTTATACAAAAAATATCCCAACACAGGATTATTTACTAGTACGTAGAAAGAAGATGGGCTGCGATCTCGCACCACAAAAACCAATTAAAACCCTAGGGGATAACTTCTGCTAAATAACTGATCAGATTAGAAGAAGAATGGTCCAAGCACGTGCAGATGTTGTCAGGGAATGTTTCCCCAAGATAATACAGGTATCATATTAAATAGTGCGTAAGTAAAAACATTATACACGCAATGTCACCGGAAATACAAACCTCTCACGAGTTCAATTCCGCATAGAAAGTAAATATTGCGTTAGCAACAACTACGTAACTTACAGCTAACGTTTTCTTTATAGTAAATGCACATCACCTGCCCCAAACATAGTTCTTCGCCTAAGAGAAAAATTCTGGAATATTAATGAAGTAAGGAAATATGAATATTAGTTAGCAATGCCGTCAAGAATTGACGTAAACCCTTCTTAATACCGGATAAATAATTTTTAAATACATTTTCCATGCGTATTTCCAACCGCATTACGACTAAAGACTGTTGCCAACTGTAAAACTTAAAAAACATCTTGAAGGTTGGGCTTACTTAACTTTTAAAATTCTCTGAAAAATATGGCATTTTAGTTATATGTCTATGATCTATCAGACAGAATTAAAACACTTTTATGACAACACGCAATGTGTTTAATGTGGACGGCACAGGCACATGATTAATTCGACTAACGGCACCAGTAAATTTTCGTATAGCAATATTTAAAAATCTGACTTCATCAACATACCTTCAAAATACAATTGCAAAAGTTCGTAACGTACAATTTCAATATCTTCCCTTAGGAATATGTAGACCAAATTGAGTAACATTTTCAAGCTTGACTGACAGGTAGGAGACGCTCAAGTTAGAATCAGAAGACATATTTGAGCAGATAAAACTTGTCATGAGCATGAAATATTTCGATCCTCAATTTTCATTATTTTGCATACCCTTCAATATAAAACCACAAACGCTTACGAGAAGGATGACGGAAATAATGACTAGTAAGTCTCAAGTCGTCTATGGCTTTAGTTTATCCCTTCCACTTGTAATATGAAGTAATGTTTTACAATATTCACAATTTCAAACACAAAGTACTATATTCAAATAACCGCATCTGTTTGAACATGTACAAGACTGCTTATCCTTTAATTTATATTTGTATGCTATAAAAGGAATACGGACAATATTTGAAGGACATACGTTCAGGAGACCGAATGGTAACTTAGAACATTTCCTTCACGGATCGAAAATCAGCCTTTTGAGAGTCAATTAAATGCTTTAAGCTGTAACATCATAGGTTATTGGGAAGAAAGCTACGCCTGAGATTAGCGGATGTGCAAGTACGTTTGACGCACTACAGTAAGTATAATCTCAATAAACAATGACCATGTTTCAAAAATGAAAGATAACTTTCGTGCAGCTACCTACAGGATGAGATGTAGTATATATAAAGGTGTAACTATTGAAGATATACATACTGAATACTTAATTCGTAGAATTTAATTGATTACGAACATTTTCACGATTTAATTGGTTATGAATATTTGAATGTTGGAGGGTCATGAAATTTATAGCAACCCACAGAAATCATATTTCAATAATTCAGAAGTGTACGGAATTCCCTTCTTATCCTCTGAGCCCATTTTTAAACAAATTTATAAAATATATTCCAATTTAAAAGGAGTATGGAGAGAAACATTTTGATTTTTAATTGAATTCCTTGGACTATAAAATGTTACAGGTGGTCGATAAAGGACCAAACTAGTAAGTAATTTTAACAAACGTCTGAGACTGTTATGATTGGTCTCCTCTGAAGTTTAAAAAAATAGTCTATAAAGAGACAAAACACATTTTTTGATACCGATAATAGCTTTGGATGGATTTATAATATTAACCTCTAAACTTTTAATATTATTTACGTTTAGTTTAAGGTAAGTTACCTCGTCTATGATAACTAATACGGTTGTCAAGTTAGTTAGGTATTTCAAAAGCTAGAGAACAATGACATTTAAAAAATAGTATTCTTCAGAAGCATAGCATAAGAGAATGCACTCGTAAATCAACTATTCATAACAATATTCAAAAATATTTCCATACTCATTCATAGACTGAAATCCATGAAACTGATAACAGATGCAGAACTAGCATAATGGATTACTGCAAGTGGAAACTACTTTCTCAGAATGCACATATTTCTACAGTACTGCCATATCAACTCCGACAGAAGTTATTCTAAGACGGAAAATATGCTTTTTCAGTTATGTACATACAAATAAGATGAATTCTCTCATTTACATAATCTCAAATAAGAAAATGATTCAAAATAAACTTTCAATCAAATGAAGTTGCTTTGCCTCATAGACGCAACTTAAAACAGATTTCTCTAAGGATTTAAAATAGAGGAATAAGATATTAAGCGCTTCCATTGAAAGCCACGTTTCGAAGTAGCATTTTAAGAATAAGTGAGGTCTTCGACGATGATAGGAAGGGCACTTGTAAGGTGGGAGAAAATATTATGAAGTGCAAAAGTATTATTTCTTGCAATACATTTTCTCCCATTCATTTTGAATGGACCGACATGAAATCGTTACGTCCTAATATCAACTGCGAGTGAAGTTCTTCCTTTATCCTTGGTGATGTGATTAGAGAAGCGGATTCTCAGAACTGCTCATCACCTTTTGCACATATTCGGATGGAATGCACACTGTTTCACGAATAGATCGGTTCTCCTTCATCATTTCTTTCCCAAAGTGGTGCACTTCTTTCTATATCACTACCGGGGAACAACATGCTAATGTAAACTTGCAGCAATTCGGAGCGATGTTGTAGAACGAGTCCACTTTCAAGAAAAAGAAAGTTCACTATCACAACTCCGAAACCTGACAAACGGGGCTCACTCCCACCGTTAAACTTACGATTAGCTTTCCTGAATATATTATGGCACCACCAATGCCCTTTCAACAAGGAGCATCTTTAAACGGTGGGCAACCTATGTTTACATCAATCTTCGATTTCGTTTCTGCTTATAAAGGCCCCGTTAAAAATCACTGGACGTCATTGTGGTCACTTTCTTGAGTAGCAGAAGTAGCAGCACTTGTAGTAGCAGTGCCGGAAGGGGTAGGGGGAGGTGGTGGTGGTGGTGGTGGTGGAGGAGGAACTGGAGATAGTGGATCATCTGATCCAACCGTGGAAGTTGTCGCGGTGTCTTCCCGTTCTAGAGCGGGCGGAAGAGCTACTCCTTCACTCGAAACCGATCCTTCCGATACAACAGGTACTTCTGATGGTACAACGGGGATGGGAGCGGGGGGAATTACGGGAGCGCCTACGAGGCCTGCAATAATATCTTCAACTGGTGGGAGCCTACCACCTACACCTTCTTCTTGCGCAGGCACAGCAGCGTCGGGTTGCCGCACCCTCAATACCTCCACTCCTGGCGGAGCAGCAGCAGCAGCTTGCGCCTGCTGATGTTGTTGCTGGTTTCGCATAAGCAGGTGTTGCAAATGAGCCTGTTGCAGGATCACGGGTAGTTCATAGTGATGGAAGAAGTACAGCATGGAGTGCTGCAATGTAAGAAAAAGAGAACAATCAAATCAAATTATTGAATAAATTATACACACAAAATATACCATTCCCAATAAAACAGGAAAGAACAAATTTAAAATCATGAATGCCTATATTAGAATATGAAGTACACTGCTGGATAGTTTTGAAAGAGTACTTCCGTAGATCAGAAGTTTCAAATACGTATTCGTGTAAAAACGAAAAGCTCACAGATGTCAACAACACGAGTCGAAACACAGGATAGCACATAATTACAGTGTAGGCACTTCTAATCAAAGTGGATGAGGATGGGTCTCCGTTACGAAAGAAGTGAGCAGATATGTCCGTCTGTCTGTCGGTTAGGTCATCAGCCCAGACGCTGGTCGGATCCTCAAACAGACCCGCCAAAGGCTATGCAGTTATAGGGGAACCGCAAAAACCAATGGCAGAGCCCAAATGAGGCGCACTATGCAAGATGAGGAGTGTGGTAGTTTGCCATTGCTTTCCTCACTGGACCAGAAGGTGCTACTGCAGCACGACTGATCGTATGAGCAACACCTTTCGTAACACTCAAGACACTGGTTGTGCTCCAAATGTCATTACTTAGCACTACTCATACCCCAGCAGCTTCCATATTGTCACAGCCATTGATGAGACTGGGACTTCGGTGGAAGCTACACTTTGCTCTGGCCTGGGCCAAGAGACGGATACAAAAATACTGAATCCATTAAGAAATGGCAACAGGCGGTAGCAGATACGTATTTGTATTATTATTCCTGTCGATTTACTCAATTTACTGGGGTCGAAACTTGATGGGGACTTGGCCTAATTTTTCGAATGCATTTTCGAACGCCAACCCTACGTGGAGGGTTGTATTCAATATTACGTGTTTCCGTGGTTGTTGGGAGTGTGGTGTAGTACATAGGCTAATGAAATGAAGTGTATTAAGACGAATGCAACATCCAGTCCCCGAGTTAGAGGAATTAACCATAAAGCAACCAACCCCAACCCCATGGCACAAAAGCCCCGAAGTGTCATGGCCTCCCAAGCGATCACTGCTGAGCCTGAAGGCCTGCAGATTATGAGCTACCGTGTGGTCAGCATGACGAATCATATCGGCCATTATTCTTGGCTTTCTAGACTGGGGCTGCCATCACACTGTGAGATAGCCCCTCAATTGCAATCATGTGGGCTGAATTTCAAACCAGCTCTCAAAACCAGGTAAAAATCCCTGACCTGATCGAGAATCGAACCCAGCGCCCTCTGAACCAAAGGCCGGTATGCTGACCATTCAGTCAAAGAGTCCAACATATTATTATTATTATTATTATTATTATTATTTGTGTGGCTTATCACATAGGTAGACTTATGATAAGGATGATGATCAAGGCGGAAAAGGAATGTCTAACACAGATTTCGGACTTAATGAAAAAATATAACTGTGAAGGATGAGGAAAACAGCGATAGACTGCTTTTATCACAAAACTGTTAGAAGAGAGAACGAATCCAGGACAACGAAACGGTGGTGTTCAAAACTATGGCATTAATACTTTCATAGTTTAAATATGAAATTAATAGGCAACATCCAAGATATTAAGACGTAATACAAAACACAAACTCGATATATATATTGTACCCGACAGGGACATGAACCAAGGATGGTAATCAAGGGAACGAGCATTTCTTTGTCTGGTAGCGAGCTCGCGGGAACTCGAAGGTTGGAACGCCACGGGTGTGGCCGAGCTAGGGAATTCCGGGCTAAAAATAATGGAGAAGTCATCCTCACCACATTTTATTGCCGAGTGGGAGAGGTACACCTTTTAGCATCGTAATCTGGGAGCCATCTTTAAAACAGCATGACCAACTTCGTCTTCTAGAATAAAAGAATTAACTAATTTTATAACAATGCACTGCACAAAGATTTAAAAGAGTTTTTATTCAGAGAATTTATTCAGAGTGTGTGACGTTCTTTTTGGTGATAATCTTCTGTCAAAAGAAGATTACGAAACAGCGGAAAGTTACAGAGGCCATGTGTTAAACGTCTTCACACTCTCTTGGCAAGGGGAATCCTGCGAGCGAGGGGAAAGTTGAAGAAAGATATTTATTTATTACAGGAGACTCTAGATCGGATTTTGGATTTCTGTATTAAGAGATTACTGCTCACCTGGTATCGCACTATTGCGCCTCAAATACACCGAGAACAGGGTGTATAGGAAATTTGAGAGGGGGAAACTTCTCAGTTAATGTAAGACTTTAGAAGCGTCACACTACAGTACATCAGTCGGTGTTTTCTTATCGCGAGGAACAGATGTGTGTCCAGATCGAGCTCCAAGTTATTTTGTCTTGAGTACTGTTAAAGATGAGAATAGGCAAAACGGCTTAATTCAAGTGGCATAAGAAGAAGCGGGATACAATTAAGTGCGCAGTTAAAATGTTGACAAGTTTCGAACAATAAATTTAACTCGTAGACATATTATTATTATTATTATTATTATTATTATTATTATTATTATTATTATTATTATTACGTCCGTCACCCAAGACAAAAAAGGAAGACATGTAATAGTACAAGTATCACTATGAGGAATAATATAGGGTTAAACTCAGAGTCGAGCAATCAGTAAGCTGTACGGTACGTGTCTAAATACCCTGTATTGATCCATTTGATTCCGGGACACCGAATCAAAGATCGGGTCGATTAGTGCGCGGTGACGCAGACGAAAGGAACGGGTGTTAACTATGTGCATCTGTGCCTTAGATACTGAAGGCTGCCAGTGCCCAAGGACGATGGAGATCAGCAGTCGCAGCCAGCAGATGGAATCAACAGTCATCAACGTGGACATTAGTCACCAGTAAATCCCCAGCATGAACGTCCCATAGCTGACCGAGGTGTTATCGAGGGACAATAAGGCTGAGTAATACCATTCTATTAAGCATGACGTAAAGGGGTACGGAGAATTATTTTATAATATTGTAGTTATTAATTGATAGGGATTTTTAGATTATTAAATTGTTAAATGTGCAAAGGCATGGCACAGAGTTTATTTTAGTAACAAGTCTGAGTGACTTAACTTGTAGATATCGGAAATTTTGTTTGTGGGGTGATTTTCTTTTCATTTTATTTGGGGTTACTTTTCTGTGTAGTTGATTCGAATATAATGGTTAGTGTAATTAGTTCCTGGGATGGATTGTGTAAGAGGGGCGGGTATTCAACCGGCGGACCTCTCATGCAAGCCAAGTAATATTTGTGTATATTATCCTGTGTGAAAGAAGAAATGTTGCTCTGAAATCGCTCAGAGAGCCGAACCACGACCTCCAATGAAATATATAGCTAGTGCCCATTTTCATTTTTTATTGTGTACGTTTGTAACGTGTGTTTCGATAACTGTAGAACCCTAATTACACTGCGAATTGTGTGAAGTTACAATTGAGCTTCTTTATAATTAACGTGTGTGTTTCTGTCGTCTTGATGTAAGTGTAAAATGACGAGTTAGTGACCATGTAAGTCATGTAGGCCCATCAGGTAGAGATTAGGCCGATTTTAAAGATCTATAATAATAATAATAATAATAATAATAATAATAATAATAATAATAATAATAGAAAGCGGTGTTTTGGAATTCAGATTTCTGTGTTTGCTGGGTTAATATCGGACCAGCTGTGTGAAAGATTGTGTGCGTAAATACGGAAATAGTCTGCAGAGAAATGCGTCAGGCGACGATGTTAGAATGGATTTGAAGTCAGGACTCTCAGTGTGAATTGATGTGTTTAAATGATGTTTTAAAGGGACGAAATTGTTCTCCCTTTGACAGCGATGAGTTTTGTCCTTTCGCCACGCCTCGGGCCGAGAGGATGGGCGGCAGACCTGAGGACTGTATTTACGAGAATGCCTCTCGTAAAATTTTTGTGTCTTCGAACTCGCACCGTGAAATTGTGGCCTGTCTTGTATTTTGTCCCTGCGTATAATGCTGATTTAATTCCTCAGCCGACATAGATGTCAGATATCAATGACCCGGTTTTTCTCCTTCTTAACTGTTCTTTATGCATATAAAATCATAAGTAGGGGTTTCAGGTTCCCTGCAGATGTCATGGATCCCTGGGTTGGCTCTGGATGAATGGTAGTCTCGCAATGTTGGGACTGGTGATTGCTGTTCCACCGGTGTTGTGTATATAATTTCTATATTCTCTTGAGTGTTTATGTGTTTCTGTAATATTGTGTTGTGATGTCATTCAGCGTCGACAATGGAGGCTACCATTGGTGCGGCTAGTTTGTGTATATACGGGTAGGGGTGTGTGTGTTTGTATTATATTATGTAAGGTTATTCCAGTGGAAAATCGATTTACGTTAGATTAGGTGTCACTCAGGTTTGTTGATATTTGAGTATTATGATTATGTCTGCCCAGTAAAACTGAGAGCAGCTTCAGTGATTAATACTTAATATTCCGTACATGTGAAGTCATGAAATAGATCCTTATTTAATGGTAATACTCTGTCTTATCCCTCAAATTTAAATACTGCTCAACAATCCGAAACTATGTAAAATTCGATCATGTATTCACCTTGTATATTTGCATCATTTTTCATCATCATCATCATCATCATCAGGATTATAATCAATCCCTTTGATTTTTAACATTTAAAAGAGTGTTCTCATTCGCTAGTTGTTATGGTCCGTATTCTCCTACCCTTTATGCCGCTAAGTTATTTATATATTTGATGCCCACCTGTTTTCAACCTAGTTAACGATCCTGTAGATTTATCGCCGAAGAGTCTATGGGTAGGGGCCGGGTGCAATATGGTACCACCGGTGGACATGATACGAATTAATACTGAACAGTGCAGACAAAATAATACAACCCCTACAACCCCGAGAAAAAATATCTAGAAATTAAATGGCGTGTGGCTCCCGGAAAGGCCTGACGCAGGTCTTTAGAGTTGACGCCTAATAGGCGATCTCCGCATCTGTGAGAATTCTAATGTTGAAGACGACACACACACACACACACACACACACACACACACACACACACACACACACACACACACACACACTAAAACGCAATGACATCAGCTATATTCACGTCATCGCCAAGAGATTGGCCATCAGGCAAGTGAACCATTCTGAATTCCATTCCTCGAAAAATACAAAACGGGGAAGGATGTAAGGATTTCGTACTTGGACCTTAGAGACCAAACCTTAAGCTGCGATAACAACGGCCTAGCCTACTTTCGTGTAAACGAAGAAGAGGATCGTTGGAAGGTTGTTATCACCTATGCTTTCAAATTAATTAGCGGCAAAAGCTTCGTATTTAAAGGGCGTTTATTCTCTAATTTCTGTCAAGGAAAAAAGTGTACTTATAAACTCAAACATTTCATTTTTAACTAAAGAAATATGGAAGCTAGCGAAGCAAGAAGAATTTATCGAAGTTTGGGCAAAGAAATGCAAAAAAAAGAAAATTATTTCGATTATGATGGAAAATCCACCTGTAGCTATTTTTTTTAATGGATACAGTAGTTTAGTTCTGTTTCTTGGCACAAGTCATAGCTTCCACCGAAGTCTCATTCCTACCGTGACAGTATGAAAGCTACTGCGATACGGGTGGTGTGAGTAATAACATTCTGAGCTTGACTAGTGCGTCTAGATGTTATGAAAGATGCTAAAACACAGCACTGACTGGGCCATTTAGGAAAGCGATGGCAAACAACCTCAATCCTAGTCATGCGCGGAGCGCCTCATTATGGTGTCCTCATCAGTTTTTGCTGGTTTTCTATAACCGCATTACCTCTGGTGATGGTCCGACTCCTTGGCAGATGGTTAGCTCGAGGCCTTTGGTTCAGAGGGTCCAGAGTTCGATTCCCGGCCGGGTCATGGATTTTAATCACGTGTGATTAATTCTGGGTGTTTGTGTTTGTCCAAACACTCTCCTCTTCATATTCAGACACTACACTACCAGCCACCACAGAAATACGAATAGTGATTACATCCCTTCACATAGGAAGGGCATCCGGCCATAAAACAGGGCCAAATCCACATGTGCTACACAGTTCGCACTCGCGACCCCAAAAGTTGTAGGGAAAAGCGGTAGAAGAAGATACTGTTTAAGGATTAGAGTAGCCCCTGGAGTGACGGCTTGACAGACATAATGAAAAACAAGGATTTTATTTCAATGATGCACTCGAAAAAAGGGCACTGTCAAGAGAAATAAATTTTACAGAAGACGAGGGAAACTTAACGTTATCGAACGCTTGATGCCATCGTCCTTGGATATAGTCTGTGATGTAATACGAATGTGTACACGTCAACATTACAACTTATTTTCATAGGCGGTAAGTACATACACCGTAACCGTCCAACACTACACCCGTTTATGCCCGATCAGAGTTTAGTAGCAAGGAAATCACTTTACAATCATCTTTGTCACAATTCATTGTTCTTAAGAAATGTTCAGGATGTTTATCAGACGCTTCGTCATGCAAACAGAAACATCGGCATATACTGCACTCCGATAACGGAAAGAGAACGAACTGCGCTCCCCTGGAATACTTTCAATTTATTTGCTATTTTCGGAATGTAGAGCATATTAAACTCAATTTGTCACAAGCTAGCATAAGGTGTACGTCACTAGAACGATCTACCGTATACATGTCTGTATAAATGCATGGAACTTAGTATAACTCATTTTCGAAAGAAGGAAAAAACCCTGACATGTCCCTTTTCAAACCGTACCCTTGAATTCACAAAAACCAATTGCCAATCTTTTAACAATCTGTAACAAAGTTTCTGTGAAGAAAATGGTGGACTGAAATGTTGTTATTTAACACCGACTAGATCGCCCCTTACAGCGCGACTTGGTGAACCCGTCAAGCTGGAGCCAGAGGCTTGTGCTATGCAGATGAATGTGGAGCTGCCAACACGGCTGACTTAACAATATGCTAATCCACGATTGTGTTTTCGCCTCGTTAAGTCTTAGCTCCCACACTTCATATCACAGCACCCTGCACTTCACTTACCTCATTTTTTAAAAACATTATGTGTTTTTTCCTAGTAATTTTTGCACTGTATTATACATTTAGACTACATGATATGCAGAAGCGCCAATATCGACAATACCCTCGGGCTATTCAAAACACCGAACATAATTTACCATTAAAAATGAATTAGCATGGACCCCTTTCAGAACACTATGAAACATTACAACCCCACGCCGTCAGATTACAACTTACAGTCAAAGGAAAGGGAGTAGCATTTTATTAACGTAAAACAGTAAGTTAATGGATAGTATTCACATTAAATCCTAGCGCGCTTGTTAATGCAACTCGTTTCCACGCTATAAACTATCAGAAATCGTAAGAGTATGGATCTAATCACGAAGTCAAGGACGGAGATACATGTGTTTAGAGAAGAGAGATTGACAGAAAAAGAAAAAAATTGTGGTAGGTAGAAGTGTTCATTCCATACCCAGATAGGTTACGGCGTACCACTTAAATGATAACGCACCGGGCGAGTTGGCCGTGCTGTTAGAGGCACGCGGCTGTGAACTTGCATCGGGGAGATGTATGTATGTATGTATGTATGTATGTATGTATGTATGTATGTATGTTCAGTCCGTCAGCGCTTCCGCTGGTGGGATCCTCAACAGCTCTGCCATCAGCAGTCATAGATGGCCGAGACATTACTGAAGAGCCGTACTAGGGAAATGAGGAGTGAGGTAGTGACGTGATGGGGAAGGTAAGGTTGCTGCAACCGTGGCCTAAAATAGGAACTGTACCAGCATTCGCCTTAGTGCAGAATGGAAAACCATTTTTAGGACAGCAGACAGTAGGTAGCAGCTCCTCCGCCTCCTGAATGAAGAGCTGCAAAGCTAGCCGCTGTTAAGCCAAAAGCATCTCTGTTGGAAACATTTTACAAAGAAGAGAGTAGAGCTCTATTTCTACAGCACGAGGTCATGTTCATGCGCAAGACCCGTACATTTTTCCGGACCGAGATAGTGCCGGAATTATGTCCTGCAGTAGTTCTTTTACGTGCCAGTAAATCTACTGACAAGGTGCTGACGTATTTAAGCACCTTCAAATACCACCGGACTAAGCCAGGATCGAACTTGCCAAGTTGAGGTCAGAAGGCTTCAACCGTCTAAGCCACTCAGCCCGGCAACAGCCGATGCGTGTGGGGTTTTTAAAACGAAAATGATATGTCACGTTCCTGTGGTGGTGGTTATTGTTTTAAGAGGAAGTACACATGGGCAATCGCACTCTCTTAGCACTAATCAGAGGTAGAATGGAAGAGGCCCAACCCTTCGAAGAATGAGAGTATTGGAGAAAGAAAGAAAAGTGTTACGAAGAGCAGGAAAATGTAAGATGTCCTAGACATCGCACGGGCATCCTATTCATTTTCAATGGTATGATATTACAGGAAGGTATACTTTGATTTCATTGTTATTTTTGTGCGGTTTGTATTTTAATTTCTGGGTTACGTTGACATTTTTCTATTATTTTGAGCGGGCGTCATGTTAATGTGGCCTGCTAGAATTTGAGAAAGTAGGTTTTCTTTCTTATGCTATTTTCTTGTACGGCGACTATCTTGTGAAAAGCTTCCATTGTATTATTTGTCTCGAATACCCTCGTAGAATTAGCTCAAAATCGTAGCCGGAAATCTTGATGGGACAGCTCTCCGACTTCAAGCCGCTGTGGGTGGATGCGGTCGAATACGTTCATGGCATCGCCTGCCTGTCGTAAAAGGATACTGAAAGCGGGACCAGGGGCTTTCAACTTGGGACCATGTGTTGGCGACCGAAGTTCCCCTGCCTGAGCCTGGCATTGCCTTCACTTACTTGTACCAGCGTTCATAATTGCGAGTTCAACATCCATTATAATCTCTGAGGCTGCTTTAAAGGGCCTGTTCTGTCGGCTTCTAATTTTAGTTTCCTGTACATAATGGTTTATTAAGAAGGGAGCCATATTTTCCAGTGTCAACTCAGTTAAATGTAATTTATTAATGTATGTTTTTATCCCTTGTTTAATATTTTTTACAGGAATGTTGAAGTATAATATTTATATTTAACCTGTGTGTTCGACAGACTGAAGAACTTTTAAGTTACATGCACATAATAGAGTACAAATCTTAATATTTGTTGGTCATCTAATAGAAATCTAGCAGATATGTAATATCGTTTATAATTTCATGTAGGTACGCTAAGTAACTGTATAAACTGAGGTGTTTTAAACGTTCCCTAAAATTTCGATATCTTTGTTAGTGGAAAATATCAACGCACTGTTTTCGTTACTCGAATCAAACACTAAAATCTTCTCACCTCCTAGTTTGGTTTGGTTTGACTAGAGATTTGCAAATTCTGAATATTCTGAAGTCACGATCTGTTGGCGATTTACGTTTCTTCTGAGGTTGTTTCTGTCTGGAATTCTCGCCAAAAGTTCTTCGTTCTGAGTTTCATCAATGACCTCCCGTATAATTCCAGAGGGTCTTTCATGTGGACGATGCGAAGATTTTAATTTTTTTATTTATTTTTTTATTTTGCCGAAGTGTTGATTTCATTCGAAGAACTTGTACCGAAGCAAGAACTGCCTCGTCGAAATGTCGTGTACTGTCTTTTACAACAGTTACACTTTCCACTTCTTTCAACGCACCTCCAATACTATTTGCTTTTATTTTTGCTTTTCGAGTGCAAATTGAATAAAAATAAACTGTGTAGTAAAATGTTTCTTTTTCGAACGCATAATTCAAGCCATTTCAAAATGACCTCACAGAATATTACACAGCATAAGTATATTACTTTCCAACCACAATAAATATTTTCATTGTTACTACCTTTATAGATACATTTGTTTCTGGGCAAATTCTGGTAGACATATTTCTCATTGCACATGTGGTTAGTGGAACCTTCTACTTCAATATTATTTAATTCGATATTTTTATTTGATGCCATTATTACTCTTGCACCTTCTTAAATGGGCATTCTTAACAGCACGGATTGGATAACATTGTGCACGTATCCCAAAAGGAACCGATGACCGTTAACGACTCATACGACACCAGTTCTTAAATCCTTTTCCCTTCTCCTTACAACAGAGAATACAGTCGATTTAACTTCACAAGGAGTACAGTAACTCTTCTCAGAGAACGAACAGAATACGTTTGGAACTCCATGTAGACAAATCAGAATAGCCCAGTGTGTTTAAGCGCTACACATATGGCCCAAAGATTCAATATTATTTTTTGTCATCCATGAAACAGTTTTCATTTTGTCTTCCCATTTCAACTCATGTATCCTGAGGTGGTACTTTTCTCCATAGCCACAAACGCTCCTTATTCAATTCCCTATCAAAATAACAGATACACTAGTACAGATATATTACAACACGGACTATCTGGAATGTCGGTACACAAAATAAGTACAAGATGCTAGACTACCCACGATGTTACTAGTCCTCTATGAAACTTAAATAAAGGTATAATAGTGATGTATCCTTTGGCAATAACTGCAGGTTGTCTGAAAGGATTAAAATACTGGGTAACAAAATACTAGACAATGCGCGAGCCCACCATTTCGTTTGATGTCAAATTCCCTCTCTCCTTTTTCTCTCTTAACAGGGTAGTGAACGCAAAATGATGATACGGCGAAGTGTAATTTTAAAATAACGATGCAGGTTTACACAAGCAGAAAATAAACAAAAAATCGCTGGTCTCCAAAGTACGTATGCTAACAGCTGTCAACAGATCACATACAAAACCTCACCTTTCGCCGTGCTAAGTGGTGGCAATGACGAAGGGAGAGGGGAACGGTTGAGGGGAAACAATGTTGGTCGACGCCTGACCGACCCGACGCCCAACAACATCACGTGGGTCTTCAACCACCGCGTGCTGCTGCTTGCTGTGTCCGCCGAAACTAAAACAGCGACGCGATCAAATTTATATGGAAATCCTGGCCTGGCCTGGTTGATGGGAAGGGGAAGCAGACGAGAGAACGAGCGCTCATTAGACAAACATAACGCCGCGCGCGGCCCAGTCACCGTAGATGTGACCGACCGAACAGGCGTGAGGGCAACTGCCTGGAAGAAATGAGAATAAATGAATGAATGAGCGACAGACACTCGCTGCAGCACTTCACATTATTTCACCCATCGGAGTTAGAGATGATCGCAAATAAAGTGGGTGAAAAGCGGGATACACATTTAAAATAAAAACCTTATCGTCCTTAAACCATTTGTAACACAGCAGTCTCGGCATGCCACATTTCACACATGTTATTGCCGTCATTGTTTGTCGTCAGCGGCGGAGTTCGATTCTTCTGTACCCGAACGGTACAACTTTCCGGTCACACCGCGTAGCATAAATTGTCTGTTTGATACTCTTAGCAGATAAATATAGTTTGTAGGCATTATCCAATAACAATCCTACACTCCAGAACATCAAGGTTTAATTCTAAAACTGCAATATTAGAGATAGTTTTTATTATGGTGGGGCAATAATCTGCTAATGTAAAACGATGGGGAGAGCATTTTTTATACTCTACAAGTAGGAAAGAATACCAAACCGGAAGAACTGTTCTTGAAACCGTATATTGCAGCTCTGTCTCATTACAGCCCAAACTAGCAAACGCTTTTCAATAAGCAACATGTTGAGTACGTCCAAATTGCTTGATATTCACTTACGAATAGTCTCAATCTTCTCTTCTCACGTCGTGAACCCCAAACCTAAATTTACTGAGGAAGGTAGGTAATAGAGGACTGCGCTAGTAAACACGGCAACGTGCGAATGAAGGTACTAATACTCGATTAGCTGCCTCTGTGGATCAGCGGTAGAGTGTCGGCCTCCGGATCCCAAGATAGCGGGTTCAAACCCGGCAGAGGTAGTCGGATTTTTGAAGGGCGGAAAAAAGTCCATTCGACACTCCATGTCGTACGATGTCGGCATGTAAAAGATTCATTAAAAATCTCAGCCATAGACGCCCAAGAGAGTTTCGGTTTACTCGGTCTGCCATCTAGTGGTGGCCTAGAGTAAAACGGAACGTCGAAATTGACGAGCAGACAGCCAGATGGCGTCAAATTGAAATGTCTGCACACGGTAGCTGAGGCCATACGATTATTATTATTAATACTCGATTGATGATTACAACTACTTATGCGAATTGTACGTACAATCGTGCACGCATGTGACTAGCAATAGGCTTACCTGGCGCCGAATTTCTTAGATTTTGTCTAGCCGAAACGAAGAAAAACGGGGGACCGTGATGCATTTGTTGTTCGTATTATTTATTTCATTTGTACAGGTCGACCCCTATTTTCGTTGAAACGGGAAACTTTTCCCCCTAAAATTAAGGACATTACGTGATGGATTGAAAAAAGTAAACTTTCTCCTACTAATGAAAATTTTTGAAAAAAGAAACATGATTTTTTTACAAACGTGAGTCTGTTTTGGTCTATTAAAAGAAAAGCGGGTCGCAACGTTCCATCATATACCTCGAGTGCAACAATTCATCTGAGAATATCCTTGAAAATATCGTCGAGGATCTGGATGCATATGACCCATAGGAAGTAGAACTTGACACTGGTCAATGTGATGAGAACATTTTGGAGAAATCGTGTGAATATGAAGATTCAGCTTGTACAGAGCCCGAAAAAAAGTCAGGTTAGTCGTTTTTTTTTTACACACTTTATCCCACTTTCTCTATCAAACAAACTAATGAATCGCTCAGTTAATCAAAATTGCCAGGTTTGATCGAAAAGTAAACATTTTCCTAAATTAATTCAACTACCTTTGCTTTTTACGTGAAGATTTGGCAACTACGCATTCATTATAATAGAGTTTTATCGCACGATCGATCAATGAATCGATCAATCAATCAATCTGCTTTAAAATAAGACTTGATTTTTTCAATCTGCTTTACGTTGCACCGACCCAGACTGGTCTTATGACAACGATGGGATAGAAAAGAGCTAGGCGTCGGAAGGAAGCGATTGTGGTCTTTAAGGTGCAGACCCAACATTTGCCTGGTGTGAAAAACTTACATCTTTGTCATGTATGAACACAATGTTCAGCTTGACTGGCACATGCATATTTCCGCATGTTTCAGACTTGGGTAAAACCCACTAAACAACACTTGACGGATCTGATAATGAACAAATTGACCTGGGTCCTCGACTTCAGTCAAGCGGAGAACAACTTAAACATCTCGAAAAACAGATTCAGATGTCACATTTTTTCCATTTTTTCAAAAACTTCTCATTAGTAGGGGAAAGTTTATTTTTTTCAATCCATCAAGTAATGTCGTATGTTCCTCATTTTAAGAGAAAAAGTATTCAGTTTCCACGAAAACAGGAGTCCTGACCTGTACAAATGAAATAAATAATACGAACTACAAATACATCTCTGTTCTCTTTTTTCTCCTTTTCGGCTAGACTTAAGCAAAAGCCTCTACTTTTCATGTGTTCAGGTATTATTTCCCAAAAAGGCACACAATAAGAGTTTTCTTTTAAAATCCACATTTTGGAATTTCCTCAAAAGTTCGAGGGATTGCGGGGGAATTTCTGGTGGGATTCATTGACCCAAGGAACAAAGTAAGCCAATTTCCAGAACTACCACGGTTTTTTCTATGTAAGGACCCTAGATGGTCTATATTGCTTGGACTACCAGTGATTCTTCATCTTGAGGAAACACGGTTTTCCAGAATGACACCGAGCGATAGGCCAGCGTAGACTTATAATTTCTTTCTATTGTTTTCTCTTGCTAATTAGGTGATGAGAGAAAGTCCTCTGCGACTCAACCAGGAATTTCCTCTTCCCTAGTTCCTCAGAGTCGTTTGGAGAAGGGTTGTGAGGTATTTTCTATGTCCTAGATGGGAAGTATTATATATAATTTTCTTAACTAGGAAGATGAAACAACGAGGAGTTTTACCGTTTGAATGCCCGTAACCTTTTCATTATCTCGGTCTAATATTCCTGAATTTTAATTATTTCTTATGTTAGTATGATTTTAAGCTTTTATTATGTTATTGCAAAGATAACTTACTACCGGGCGAGTTGGCCGTGCGGTTAGGAGCGCGCAGCTGTGAGCTCGCATCCGGGAAATAGTGGGTTCGAACCCCACTGTCGGCAGCCCTGAAGATGGCTTTCCGTGGTTTCCTATTTTGACACCAGGCAAATGCTGGGGCTGTACCTAAATTAGGGCCACGACTGCTTCCTTCCAATTCTTAGGCCTTTCCTGTCCCATCGTCGCCATAAGACCTATCTGTGTCGGTGCGACGTAAAGCAAAAAAAAAACCGATAACTTACTTCTCTAGGTTCAGAATCACTTGACTCAAATCAATGTATGCATTATCATTTGTTAGCATTGCAGTTATCAGTTATTATGACTAAATATATCAAAAGAACTGAAATTAATTTAGGAAGCCTAAGAAAGGCGAAACATGTGCGAAAATTAAATTTATAAATTCACATGATATGCACAGTTGGTAATCTTCCAAGAAAGGCGGGGAACAGCTTCCTAGCTTGCCAATAACCCGAGGCCAATCCAACCTACGAGAATTTGCGCCGCCGGAATCAAGAAGCCCACAAGTCTGCACAGCCACTTCAAAATGTTGGTGCTCTTACAGCTGTATCAATTTCACCGTTATTCTGCAAGTAGGATGTATCATCTGTTCTCTAGTACTATGAATAGAATGCAGCCCTAAAAACACCAGACTGAAACTGTCCAAAGTAGAAGTATTCAGACCACTGTTAAAGAAAAGGGAACATAACAGGTGAGAAGCCATCAAAAAATAATGGGAGTTTGCTCAAGTTTCTATTGAGACCACCAAATGAAATCGTGCGTCCCTTAGAGTCGTGTTAATTTCATCCTTACCTTCAGAATGGACACAAGTTACCCTGGTAAGGAAACTTGAATGTTTTCGACAATCCTCGAAGACGCACGAAGCAGTTCTCATCTCTTGGGGCGCTGGCCAAGTCGGTAACCCGTATCTGTTATGACATACGGCCACCTATAGCGAGGCATCACATTTGTCACCATCACATCAGCGACAAGTCATCATCAACTCCTATTATCGGCTTTCTTTTGTTCTTAAAACAAATTAGAAACCGTAGTGACCTAGAGTATACTCGAACGAGCAATGTATGCTACCCCTGTCAGTCTTCAGATAATGGACTCCCCGCCGAAGAGCCCAGCCAACACAAGCCAACCCCACGTGCTCTAATGACTCGCCTCCAAATTGATTAAATGCACGGGCCACGTCGGGGTCGGCAGGGGGTCTCATTCACTGCCAGTTCCCATCACGCCGACGCCACCACGACGCTGGACTGCCGCCCGTACACTCTCACAAGGCAGATCTCCAGTCCTTCATATACACTCCGATACACATACTTCAAGGATAGAGAAGCTGAGAGAAAGAAACATTAATACTACAGTAAATATTTATATTTAAGGAAATCGAAAGCTGAGATTACAACAAAGATCACGAGTGCAGATAGGAAATAAAACACACAAAAATTGTTAGCATAAGAACAATTGCATTAAACTTCGTGCATTGGTACGGAAATGAAGACTACGTGTTAGACCCCACAGTTCGGTTTGAGACGCGCATCGACCAGGCAAAGACGACTGACCAAGAGAAAAGGAAGATAGATGAGCCTTGCCTGTCATATCTTAGCTAACAAAGGCATTGCAGCATTGTAGCATTTTATCATAATATGTCTACAACAGGGGCGTCCAAACTTTTTTTGACAACAGGCCATTGCAGTTATCAAGGATTAATTTACGGGCCGTATGCTTAATTTTATATTATATTGTTTTTATTGATTTTATGTTGGATACGTGGGAGTCATTGTGTAATCATTATAACATAAATAACGACCATAAACTAAGCTGCACAAATTAAATACATTTAATGCCAATTGTATTATTATATAAGGGTGAAAAACTGTTAATGTAATTATACTTGTCTACTAATTATCCAGGTAAGTACACTTCATTTTTAGCTGTCAATGAGAGAACCTTAATCTATATATACTGCAAAATTGTAGCATATAAGACCGTAATATTCAGTAGTCTGGAATGTTGCAAATGACAAGGACAGGAATTGGTGAGGAAAAGTAATCCCTTTTGTTAATAGTCTACTAGTGATAGAAATACCGAGTGAAGGAAGTTGGGATGTGCAAATATTTTACCTTCGAGGGAAATGAACTAAATCGGAATTTCACGGAATGGCATTTCTGTCCAGAACTTGTGTTACGTCTCCTCAAAATAGATTACCTTTTAGTGGTCGGTTTGGAATTAAGATGTAAGAAGGGTTTTACGGAGAGTTATCGTGAGGAAACTTCCCCCAATCAGGTCCACTTTTTGCTCCCCTGACGAACAGCATCGATCCTTCAATTGGCGAAGGAAAACTTGTAGCATTTTATCATAATTTGCAACTTATAATAATAAGATATTATGTTATATTTAGAAGTGGGTGGCAATGTTACACTGTTGTGAATTTGGGACTAGTTTCTTCTCGTAATGTTTCATTGCGGGAATAAATTAATAATTATAGTGCCGTCCTGCAACCTAAATCAGGATAAATCTACATAAATGGGTCACCTCGAATGAAGTTGCGGAAATGAAGTCAAGTATTAGTTCATAAAATTTATTGTGTACTGGTATTAAAAGGCATCATTTCGCTCATTGTGAGACAAGATGATGTTCTATTGGAACTTTATCTATAATCTTCAAGAATTCCAAAGCAAATTTCTATTAGTCTAGTGCAACATTACACAGGTAAATTCACAGTAGAATAGAATAGAATACTCTCTTCCCCTAGTTCAGGATCACCAAACTTGTAATCCAGTTAGTTTCCCTATTACAATATTAAACAGTTATAATTAGATCTAATAAGTGTCCTATACCCATTTTAAATATGATCAGTTATTTGTCCCAGATGTTGAACAGTACTATATAGTCGAAGACAATCATATAACTTACCCTTCCTTATGTAGAGCCTATACTCACTCAAAAAATAAAGAGCGCATGGCATCGTTATGTTTTCGCGTATCAGACTTAATTTTAATTATCATCAAAATATAATTCACTCCCATCTACGTACAAACCCTGTGGATACCTACAACACCAAGCGAGTCGGTCGCGCGATTATGGTCGCGCAGCTGTGAGCTTGCATTCGGAAGATAGTAGTTTCAAATCCCACTGTCGGCAGCTCTGAAGATGGTTTTCCGTGGTTTCCCATTCTCACAACAGCCAAATACTGGGGCTGTACCTTAATTAAGGGCATGGCCGCTACCTTCCCAATCCGGCCCTTTCTCACCCTTGCGTCGCCGATTTGTTAGTGCGACTTTAAAAAAACAACAAAATATACCCACAACACACGTAGGTTCGATTATTTATGAGAAAAGTGTCCTTGCGAGGAACTTACACAATGTCATGAGTACATTCCTTTTTGAGCGACTGTACATTAGAGCTAACTTTATTGGTAACTCAATTCCATCACAAGACAATTATACTAGTTGCTAACTACCTACTTTCATTAGATGAATAGTGTGCTCTGTATTTAATGTTATGTGGATGAAGTAAGCCTATAATCGAAATTAGGTTTCCAAACCATCGGACACGGCTTGTGATAAATTAAAATTGTGACTTACTTAATTTTATTTTGAATTAATATTATTTCAAAGTTCATCTTCCTGGTGCTCAAGTATAAATGCGGGAACGAATCTCGCTATATAACCGAAACTGTTTCCCAGTTAACAACTACAATAGTAAAATGCCATTCTACAGCAAGAAGACATAAAAATCGACAGGAATTGAGGACGACAGGGAAATGTAATTTCATACAGCTATGAACAACCTTCCTACATACGTTTACGGACTGACGGAGGATCGTTGGTAACCTGAGGGTTATCAACAGAGTGGAGGAAAATGCAAACAAGGGCCGTGTGTACTTTGCATCTCTCTGGAGGTCACGAGAAAAAGGAATGTAAGGAAAAGAGCAAAACCATCGAGAAGAAAGAGCAACCCTCTAGTTATGTGACTCTCAAGTATGATAAAGGTTGTTCACTTATCCCCTAAAACAAATTTTGCTTGCATACATGATGCAGGAAATGTCAGCGTACTTTTTTCTTCTTTGTTTACATTTCACCATATAGCGAAGATAAAATAGGAGAAGGCTAGGAAATGGAAGGAAGCTACCGTGGTGTTCGAACCTATCCCCCGAATGCAACCACACGGCTACGTGACGCAAACCGTGCAGCTAACTCATTCGGCAATTCACTTGACTAGAATCACAGTAGAGAAAAGTCGGTAAGTGCGTTACTTCTCTCGGTCATTTTAGTATCTAGCCATATCAACTCCAAAAACATGTGGGCATGGTACCGAAATTTTACAATATGACTGGTTTTCAACTTTGAGTCCAAATAAATAAAAATACACACACCAGAACAGACACAATAGCCATCTTGTCGTGATAAGCAACATAAAAAGAGTGGGTGTTTTTTTTTTTGCTTTTCATCAGACACACAGATTTACCGCGATAACATAACGTTAATTTCGTTTTCCTTTGCTATTTTGCTCGTGCATTCACATTTATCTCGCGATATCCCTTCTATAATCAATAGTAGGACTCTTGAGAGATGACCAACAGTTCTAGTTATCATTTGGCGCTTAGAAGTGCCATTGGGAGTAAGCTGAAAATTTTTGTTGCCGAGAAAGATACTATACTGAGAGTCAACTCAAGACCTTAGCGGTCCCTTTGATGTTAGTTAGACTTCTGGTCGGTGAAAAGGCTTCCGCAGCGCCAAATAGTTCCCTAGGTTTGTTACTTGTTCCTGAAGTCAGGAGCTTCCTTCAGTTTGGTTAAATATTCTGGCGAACTGACTTGACGAATTAAAAACGTTTGCCCTGTATAAATATGGAAAAGATATCACAGGTTGTATGTTATTCGGGTTCGTTACCAACTCTTATATTTCATACGTAGATGGCTATGAATAGTTATTGTTCTCAGTGGTGTATGTAGCAAAATAATAATTATTTAATATGATATTGTACTTAGTAAGCTTTGTTCGTTCATTCCATTGCTGTTAAGTTAGCACAATATGTGCGACGTTGAAGATGGATCCAAGAAAACCGTTGGCAATACTGGCTGCAACAGTATGTTCAGTATTCATAATGGCTGCCAGCTGTGAGCAAGACGTGCGTGATGCTGTGACGCTTGAGTCCCCTGTGAAATACATTAAAGCTAACAAAAGTGGAGAAAAATTAAGTATAGGAAATCTAAACCAAATTGTTTTAAACGTTTACAGTAGCCTACGAGATGAGAATCCGCTGTGGACTGTGGAAGACGTGGTGAAAAAGACCGCGCAGCTGACTGGCGTTTCAGTGTACAGTGTTTACGCCGCTCGCGTGGAATTTAAACTCCACGGAAAATCCAAGTCTCCAGCGAAAGGTCGATGTGTCAGCTCAGTTCGAACTATACACTCGCCGTAAATAAAACAGCAAGGGCCGTAACACGGTATGGGAATAGGATCCTTGGCGTATTCGATAATAATAATAATTAACGGCCGAGAGGATTCGTCGTGCTGACCATACGACACCTCGTAATCTGCAGGCGTTCGAGCTGAGCACCGGTCGCTTGGTAGGCCAAGGCCCTTCCAGGGCTGTAGTACCATGGGGTTTGGAATAATAATAATTTGTACATTGCTTTATATTCGTAACCGCCCTCTACCTGCAGAAATGTTGTCATGAGGGGATCATGAGTTCGTTTTTACCTTCCAAATGACGAGACTACAATATTTACAACATTCCTGGAAACATTGTATTTTGCAATCCCACTCACAGGTGGTTTTCTCAGCTTTTTGAACTATGAGAAACTGCCACTGACAGTCGTTGCACGAGAGCGGAATCGTATACTTATGATGTAAGTCCCCACGTGCCTAACACAAATTGCATTATGAAATAAAAATAAACCTTGCTTCTCTTGCCTCGGTATTCGTCAGTAATCTGTAGGTTTTATATGGTCAATAAAGGAATAAATAGGTATGGTACGTAATCAAAGTACAGCTATGTGAAAGGATGTGATTTCGTTTGATGCTTCACTATTTCATAATGAAGTACTTGTCAGGTAGACGCACGGCGTTAATAATAAGCTGGTTGTGGCAGAGATGGAGAACGGAGACGGGAAGGGGAACAGGGGAGACGTGCTCACGTGCGGAAGGATACTTTTCCTAAGCTCTAGAGTTGAATTTCAGTATAGACCTAGTTCGGCTTCCGTATGTGAAGACTTCCTGCTGTCCTCTTGTAGTCCGTTGCCCAGGGTGCGCCATCGTGTAGGTCATCGAATTTATTTCTGAACGAAACAGAGTAATTAATGCAAGTTCAAAGGCTTTAGTAGTGTATGGGTGAACTCGCTTGATACACTTATTAAAATTAAAAACCGTCCATATCAGCACACATATTAAAATATTTTTACTCAAAACAACCGGTTTTTGGAATCTTAGTTCTATCAGTGAAAATCAAAATTAAAATATTAAAATACACATAATTGTGTCGTCTTAATTTTAAAATGTAGAGGACAGCCTTCGTGTAACAGCCTAGTCGGCACGCCCGGTCATTCCTATCAATATAAGCTGCGAGTGAGCAGGTCATTTATCATAAATGTAGGTTTAGGCATGTGAGGAAAATGGGTCTACTTCCGTAATCCTGGCACCTGGAAACACTAGCCTGCCCCTGGCCAACCAGCTAAAGCCATTGTTCAATAAAGCAGATTTCAAAGAAAAACAATGTTGTGGGTTTGGTGGAATGGACAAGATATCAATGCTGGGTTGTATTCTGAACAATTGAACGAGTACATGTTATTTTAACCGAAATATACCCAGCACTGATAAACCGCAAAACAGTACTGTTACAATAGGGCAATGCAAGACCATACACAGCACGAACTATCACAGAAACAATCCAGGAAATGGGTGCAATAGAACGGCTACCACAACCAGCGTACATGTCGGGCATTGCATCTTCTGATTACCATTCGTTCCGATACATGGCTCATTTTCTTAGGGAAAGAAACTTCCAGAACATCAAAGAAGTCGAAGGCGAGATCCGCGAATTCTTAGCATAATAATAATAATAATAATAATAATAATAATAATAATAATAATAATAATAATAATAATAATAGCACTGGTTGAAAAATCCCCAAGACCACTGAACCGAACTGCATTCATTTTGAAGAATAAATGTGTGGTGTTTCATAGTTAATTAAATAATAAAGGTTTTGTTTGTTCAACCCTTGTCCCGTGAGAGGAAACTGTCGTGGCAGGTTTTTATGAACGGATGCCCTACCTGACGTCAACCTTATCAGAGATGAGATGAAATGAATGTGATATATGATAGTAGGAAGGAAGAGGGTGAAACCCGGTGCCGGCACATAGCCTACTCCTGCCGAATAGCACCAAGGGGTCCGCTCAAGGCTTAACATCTCCATCCGACGGACGAATCACCATCAACACCGTCATATGCCTTCACTCCATATGAGCACTGCGGAGAGGTTTGGAATTTAATCCAGACTTGACACGCAATCAGGCGATTAGAAATTTTATACCACCACCTCTCCTACCAAAGGGATTCGAACCAGCTAACCACGGTGTCAGACCGTTCAGTCTTCAACGCTTTGACGAATACAGCCACCAGGCGGGCTTAAATAAATAATTAATGTGAATAAAGTATATTTGAAAAAACCGACATTACTTATGAGATACCACCTATATTATTATTATTATTATTCTTTCTTCGAATGAGCCAAGTATGGACTACGAAGGTTAACCAAAATGGTTTTCAGCTAACAAGGGATTGGTTTCACGCTCTTAAGAGCCTTCTTCCTATCCTATATCTCCTCTCATTTTCTGGCTTTGTAGTTGTTTAGCTGCTTTTAGTCTCTTTGGTCTCTACCCTTATGTTTAATCTGTGAGTCTCCCTTTAACATTTTCCGGAAAGTTTGTCTGTCCTGGATTCAGAGATGTTGAAGGGTTGAAGATCTTGTTTAACTTGCTTGTACTACAGTGATGTTGTTTTATTGCAGGAGCTGGCTCTGTGGATAACGTCGGTCAGTCTTGACTTGAGACTTTTCATTCTCTCAAGGTGTGCAGAGAATAGGAGGCGTATCTTGATGATGGTGTCCATTAGAGGTTCTTTGCTTTAAATATAGATCATCGTTGGCCCTGAGGTACCTTTCTCCATTTATGATCCTTGGGCCTAAGATCTTTCTCAAGATAGATCTTTCCCTGACCTCTAGTTTCTGTATGAGTTTCGCTCCCTTGATGGTTAGGGTTTCAGATGCAAAGAGGACCTCAGGACTGATTAGAGCGTTAAAGTGTCTTAATTTCAAATTGATGGATATGAATTTCCTCTGGTAAACGTTTCTATATTGGTTGTATGCAATATCCAGTTTCCTTATCGTAGTCAACATGGAAGACGCTGAACAGGTTGCGTTCATGAGTTGGAAGAATAAAGACCAACATGAGAATGTGGGGTTTGATGATGATGATGATGATGATGCTTGTTGTTTTAAGGGGCCTAACATCGAAGGTCATCGGCCCCTAATGGAATGAGATGGACGACATGATACATGATATTTAAAATTTTAAAATGTATCCACTGACAAGAGTTTAAAAAAGGTGATGAGAAAGTGAGTGTGAGATTAAAACAGAAGTGGATCTAATTCGCAAAGCCTTATTTTCTAATAAAATAAGAGGAAAACAGGGGGGAAAAGGAATAAGGCATTGCCTGGTAGTCCAGATATATATACATAATTTACATTAGACGTCAAAATAACACATTAAAATACGCAACACAAACTAAAATAAAGTCAATGGGATAAAAGCGCAATAAACACAAATACACGACGACAAAGGACATCATTAGACACGATAAAAAAACAGACCACTATCCCTCATAAAGCGGATGACGAGGTCTGCTGACTGATCATCATCTCGCAATATAAGGGAGACGGTACCCGGG
Organism: Anabrus simplex; assembly: GCF_040414725.1. Classification (NCBI taxonomy): domain Eukaryota; kingdom Metazoa; phylum Arthropoda; class Insecta; order Orthoptera; family Tettigoniidae; genus Anabrus; species Anabrus simplex. Next base: position 110,626,930 of record NC_090268.1, read on the forward strand.
ATGTTAAGACTACGGCGAAGATCGACCAGGAACATACACTCCGTAAGGATGTGTACCACGGTAAGATGGTCGCCGCAGGTACACACCGGAGAGGGTTCTCCTTTCAAAAGATGCGAGTGAGCCACGAAACCATGGCCGATCCGAAAACGACATAATAACACGGCTTCCCTCTGCCTCCATACCTTCGTTGTTCCTTTTATCGCTCTCAGCTTACTGGGAAGTGGAATGGCCTGCCACTCCATCTCCCAATGAGACATAAACAGATGTCTCAGCTGAGAGCGAATATTACTTGCTGGAACCTTGAAAGGCAACGGGGGCAGTGTAACTGCCTCCTTGGCAGCCTGATCTTCTACCTCGTTTCCCTCTATGCCCATGTGGCTTGATTCTGGTGCCGGCATCCGAACACCCGGCCAACAGGTCCTGGATCCGCTGCACCACAGGGTGCCGAGAGAAACAGGTATCAATAGACTGGAGCGAACTCAAGGAGTCAGTACACACAAGAAAGTGTCGGCGTTCATTGTACAGTGCGTACCGCAGAGCTTCACAGATAGCATTGAGCTCTGCTGTGTACACACTACAGGTTTCAGGGAGAACAAAAAGAAACCTATCGTTGTCGACAACGAACCTTCGTATCTGTCCTTGAACCATCCGTGTAGACGACGACTGAACCTGGATACCAACCAACGACGGACAGAAAGAGCTTCCGATAAATCGAAGGGTCCGTGTTTTCCTTCGGGCCAGTGTGCAGATCCAGGATTATTTCAGGTCGTCGTACGACCCACGGAGGTACCCCAAGGAACCGAAAGCATGTCAACTGCTATCTAAGCGTATTCCAACCGACCGCATTGCTACATGACAAGCAGCGTACAGCAAACGGTTGCCATTGTTGAACACGCAAGGATAGCTTGGATGAAGTGGCATCTGCCGCAAATTTGTAGCACACAACAGTAGGAGCTGCTGGCGCCTCAGATGTAAAGGCGGCACACCAGACTCAGCGAGCAGGCTGGCGATTGGGCTTGTGCGAAAAGCTCCCGTCGCCAACCTAACTCCGCCGTGGTGGATGCTGTTCAGCTTCGCAAGAACACTTGGTCTTTTTGAGCCATATGCTGCACTGCCGTAGTCTAACCTGGATAATATGTGTGCCCTGTAAAATCGTAGGAGCAACGCGCGGTCAGCACCCCAAGTAGTGCTGCTAAGCAACTTCAGGAGATTAAGCCTCTTGATGCATTGCACTAATAGCTCCCGCACGTGTGGCTCCCACGATAATATACTGTCAAAAAGGAGCCCAAGAAATCGGTAAGTGTCAACAACTGGAAGAACGACATTTCCTAAATAAAGCTCAGGATGGGGGTGAAGAGTACGTTGACGACAAAAGTGGACAACAGAGGTCTTTGCGGCAGAAAACCGAAAGTCATGTTCTAAGGTTCACTGCTCTACTCTCTTAATAGCTTGCTGTAACTGTCGTTCTGCGACTGCCATACTGCACGGGCTATAGTGCAGAGCAAAATCGTCCACACATAGGGACGGTATTACTGCTGTACCAACAGCAGCAACAATACCGCTTATGGCAATCGCGAACAGAGTGACACTAAGGACCGATCCCTGTGGGACTCCATTTTCTTGAACGTGCTATTGCGAATATGCCCTCTCTACTCGGACACGAAATAGACGGAGGGACAAAAAATTCGCAATAAATACCGGCAATTTACCACGGAATCTCCATTGATGCAGGACTGAAAGGATGCCATATCGCCATGTGGTATCGCAAGCCTTCTCCAAGTCAAAGAAAACAGCTACCAAGTGCTGTTTGCGGAGAAACGCAACCTGGATAGAGCTCTCCAGGCGTACCAAGTGGTCAATGGTGGATCGAGAGGCTCGAAAACCACATTGGTACTCGGGCAAGAGTCCTTGTTTCTCCAGACACCACACAAGACGGCGATTTACCATCCTCTCAAATAGCTTACACAGGCAGTTTGTAAGACAAATTGGTCTGTAACTTCCTGCATACTTAGGATCTTTGTCAGGCTTGAGGACAGGAATGACTATGCCCTCTCGCCACCGAGACGGAAAATCACCCTCTATCCAGATTCGGTTGAACACACGAAGGGGATATAGTGGACAATCATCACTAAGGTGCTTCAACATCCGGTTATGGATGTTTTCCGGTCCAGGAGACGTGTCCTTGCAAAGCGCTAACGCGCTGCGCAGTTCCCACTCCGTAAAGGGCATGGTGTAGTTCTCTGAAGCTTGGGTGACAAAACTAAGGTGATGACGTTCTGCCTCCCGCTCCAGAGCGAGGAAATCAGGATGGTGATTCCCGGAGCCAGATACATCCGCGAAATGACTAGCTAGATGGTTAGCAATCGCGATAGGTCAGTGGCGACACTGCCTGCAATGGAAATTCCCGGTACAGGAGATGATCCTTGGATACCCGAAATCCGTCGAAATTTAGTCCACACTCGAGATGGAGTATGTGACGTCATAGACGACACATATCTCTCCCACGAAGCCTTCTTACTTTGTCGAATAAGAACTCGCGCCTGAGCGCGGAGTTTCTTGTATGTTACCAAGTTGGCCACAGTAGGCTGTCTACGGTAACGTTTATGAGCGCGACGGCGTTCTTTGATGGCTGCTGCTATTTCATCGTTCCACCAAGGAACGAGTTTTCGGCGATGAGTCCCCGAGAATAACAGAATGAACTCCTCAGCAGCAGCAAAAATAACTTGGGTGACGAAGCTATTTCCTCACCGACGGTCCACCTGATATCGTAATTAAAGACAGCTAGTGATGTGTACTTTGGCCAATCAGCATGTTTAAGAATCCGTCGAGTTGGAGCCTCGAAGGATTTATGTTTCAACAAAGTAAGGATGATGGGAAAATGGTCACTGTCACAGAGATCATCGTGTGTATTCCACCGAAACACCGGAACCAACGTTCGGCTGCATAGACTTACGTCTATGCGAGAATATGTGCCGTAACGTACACTAAAGTGAGTTGTTCCGCTGTGTTCAAAATACATAAATCCAGCTCTGTTACTAATGTTTCCAGCTCTCTTCCCCGGGGGCAAAGCGTCTCAGAGCCCCATGTGGGGTGATGGGCTTTAAAATCGCCCAATAAGAGGAAGGGAGGTGAAAGCTGATCTATAAGATCAGTGACATCATTTATGTTAAGAGGCTGGCCTGGTGGAAAATAAACATTACACACTGTTGCTATGACAGGCAGAGGTACCCGCACCGCAATTGCTTCCAGTGGGGTCCTTAGAGTAACCTCTCCGCTAAAAGTATCAGAACGGACAAAAATGCCCACGCCACCAGACGCCCGGTAGGCATAATATCGTTCTGTCGAGTATAGTCTGAAATTTCTCAAGACCGTATGATGACCAGGTCTGAAGTTGGTCTCCTGAATACAGACTATACTCGCTGTGTACTCACTAATGAGCTGACGTAACTCAGCAAGATGCCTGACATAACGGTTACAATTCCACTGTAACAGTGCCATAGTGTGGACTGTAAAAGGAGTGTTAGGTTATGAGCGACAAAATGCTCGCAAGCCTAAACACTATGAACATCTACATCCGTAGATGTAGAGGACAGTGCGACATCCATCCCATCATCAACAGACGGCGGGGATGCCGCCAAGAACTTCGACGCTTTTCGGGGAGAGCAGGTCCCCTATGAGGAGAGCGCACAGGTTTGGGAGCAGGAGTACCTCCTGGAGCAGACTCAAACCCCCCCAGATGGGGGGAGGCATGACTTCTCCTTCGCAGGGGAACTGCGACAGCACTCAGCAAGGGCACTCTTCTTCGCCGCCTTCTTCTTCTCTGGTTTAGACGGGCTGGGAGATGGTTTCCCCGTCCTGGTCGACGATGCCGCCTCCGCCGACTGGGGTCCCCCCCTTCGAGCTTTTACTCTTTGCGACGTTGCTGGGAGCAGCAACAGTCACCTTGGGTGCAGCGATCAGCACAGGTGACGATGTTGTAAATTACGAACCGGGAAAACTCTGAGCTATCATGCTATAGTCGAGTGTACGGGCAGGTGTATTCGTAGAAGCACTCCTCCGCGCCGTGAGCTAATCGTCCACGTGTACCACATACAGACTGATTCGAACAGCGAGATACCATATGTCCGAATCGCTGGCATTGATAGCATCGCATTGGAGGCGGGATATACGGCCTCACATCGCAAAGATAAGTTGTTACCTTGACTTTCTCAGGAAACAATGACAACTTGAAAGAGACAATGAAGGCACCAGTGGCAACGTTTTCACCGTTGACCTTGCGCGTAATGCGCCGGACGTGTGTCACGCCACGGTTCTTCATGTGTTCCATCAACTCGTCGTCAGTGTTCAAAGTAAGGTCACGGTAAAAGGTGACTTCGCGAACCACATTCAAGGACTTATGGTCCTCCACTTTGACGGGGATTTCGCCAAAGTGGTCGCACTTAAGCAAATGATCAGCTTGCAGTGCTGTATGAGTTTTCATAAACAAACTACCGTTGCGCATTTTCTTGAGGTCCTGAAGTTCGCCGTAGACGCCTTCAATGTGTCTACTAAAGAGGATCGACTTTACCAGCTTAAAAACATGCCCACCGGTTCTGGTAGCGACCAGAAACCTAGGGAAGCTGGATCCCATTCCTTCACGCTGAGCATGTTCCCAGGGAGTTGAACCTCTCAGGGAAGCAAAAGTTAAAGACTTCGGTGGGGGACCACCTTGAGAGGGGCGACTTCGTTTGGAAGCCATGCCCGAAAAGTTCCTCCCCGAAGCCAGCCACTCCGATCAGGGGTCTCTGTAGCCGAACCAAGCAGCCAAGGCAATACCCACCTGGTCATAGCAGGTACTGCCCGGGGTCCGATGTTGGACGATGCCTAATACGGGATGACTGAGGCAATGAGCACTAGGACTCCCTTCCTCCAGTCACCCGCAATAGCATGTACCCCATAGCGTGTACAGAGCACTAAATATAGAGAAAATAATAATTAATAATAATATGTCCGTCTGGCATTCGGCTGTGCGGGGACCTGTGTTGTCAGGCGGATACTACTGTCAAGGTACATGGCGCTCCCACCCGCAAGATTCCTGGGTGGGCAATTGCGGGCTTTTGGGCGTAATCGCACACGTAAGAGGCCCATCTCTGGGCAGCACGCACATCAAAATTTTGAAATGGTCTACATCTGACCCTCGGAAAAATAATAAAAAAATAAAGAGGGGACTATGGCCATATGACCCTTTAAGTCGCCTTCTACGACAGGCAGGGATTACCTGTGAATGTATTCAAACCTCCCACCCACGGGAGGTCTAACACATTATACAAACCGCATTCCATATCCGCGCCTAGGTCGCCCCTTTTATTCGACTCATACGCCAGGCAGGGGATACCGCGGGTGTATTCTACATGTGCGTCCCCAACCCGTAGGGGGTAGTGTGTTTGGCCCGCGAGAGGTATTTCATTTCCCTCAAGTCCGCCAGCAAGCCGGTTAGGACCCCCTATCCGCCACCTGGAACGCGCCACGTGGGAGTATCACATCTCCCCCTGCTACGCCAGAGTAGTAGGTTCGTGGAAAGTGGGGTTTTGTCTGTGACTTCACTCTATGTGAATGTGGTGAAGAACAAACAATGAGCTATCTTCTTGTTTGTAACTTGTGTCCAACTACTTGCTCTCTCCAGAATGTGATCGACGTTACCAAGGAAGCATGTGAATTAGCCGCATATTGGCCACACCACATTTAATTAAATTTGTATTTATGTAGACCTTAATCACATCGTTACCTGCCATCATCAGAAATGATTAATGGTTATATTACCGGATTTGTTATTGTCCCGATATTACAGTATTTTAAGTTATAAGGTATGTTTCAGACACGATTAAATAAATAAATCCTTTCTTCCAATGCTTTGTTGGTCTTGAGGTCTTCACTGATCCATTCCCCAAATATTTAAATTCTCAGACTTTACGGACCCTGTCGCAAGGAAGAAGGTATTCTGGTGCAGATTTGTCATTTGTCATGAACACTATTTTCTCGTAAGGCAACTGAAGTCCAGTCTTGTAGGCTATGGATTGAAGTGTATTTATCTGGTCTATTGCTGTTTCAATCGAATCTGCTAGTATAGCTACATAATCCGCAAACGCGATACAATCCACTCGGGTATTGATTTTGAATTTCCTGTTTATTACCCTTAGACCTGTTTCAGTGAGTGTTTTCCTCCGTTCTCGGATATTTTTTCCTAATACTGTACACAATTAAACAATACGGGCGAGATTCCATCTCCCTGCCTTACTCCTGTTTTAAACTCAAAAGGGCCAGAGATTCTTCCTCTGAACTTGACTTTAGATGGGGTTTTTGTTTGGGTGCTCTTGATGTTTAATGTCTTATGATCAAGTCCGATTTCTTGCAGGATTTAGAATAGAACCGCTCTATCAACAGAGTCGTAAGCTTTTTTGAAGTCAATAAATGTGATTACGAAATGTATATACTGTTTCTTAGTTTGCATAATGATGGATTTAAGGTTGTGTATTTGTTCAATACATGATCTACCCTTCCTGAAACATGCTTGGTATTCTCCAATTTCTTTATCTAGCTGAGATTCTAATTTATTGAGTAGTATCATAGAGAGAATTTTGTGGGTTACCGAGAGAAGGGAAATGCCTCTACAATTGTTAACATCGTCTCTATGCACCTTTTCGTGGAGCGGGTGGATTAGAGCACTGGTGCATTCTGCAAGGAGTTCTTCCTTAATCCAGATGTCTTGTATAATTTTAGTCAAGATGTGTATTGTTTTGCTCTCTGCATTCTTCCAAAGTTCTGCTATGATTGAGTCTTCTCCGCTGGCTTTGTCATTCTTGAATTCTTTGATGGCTTGTTCCACCTTACCTCTTGATGGCATTGGAGCATCTAGTTTGATGTATTCAAGCTTGCTGAACGGTAGTTGTTCATGTGGTGGTTTACAATTTAGTAACTGTTCCAAGTATCTCGCTAAGATCTCATTGTTTTCTTGATCAGTTACACATTTTCTAAGTCCCAGGTCTTTGAAGCTAAGCGACGGCGCATACTGTATTTCTAGGTGCTTCTTTTGAATGTTTTGTGGAAATTTCTTGTACTGTACTTCTTGAAGTCTTGTTCGATGGATTCAAGGGTATCTTTATCAAAGATCCTTTTCGTCTTTCCGATGACTTTGGTAGTTTGCTTTCTTATTTCAAGGAAGTAGAACCAATCTTGTTGACTTTTGGTTTTGTACCACCTTTCCCACGCTTCTTGTCTCTCTTTTATGGCGTCCTCACATTCTTGGTTCCACCATGGATGTTTATAGTTCTTCTTAAGAGGGATTGTTTCCTGTGCGGTTGAGATTACTGCTTCTTTCAGCTGTTCCCAGGTTTCAGGAGGTGAATGTCCGATGCGTTCGCTTAAGTATTCTTTGAAAGTTATGTGGTCTTTGACTTTTACTGTATCATATTTTGGGATGAGTTTCTGTACTTTCCTCTGGTTAATTTTATGGTTTCTAGGGATAAAGTTTAGTTTCACTTTCGAGATGTAGTGATCAGAGTCCACTTTCGCGTTCCTGAGTACCTTTACATTCCAAATCTCTGTATCAGATTTGTATGAAATGGCTACGTGATCAATTTGGTATTCTTCTGAACGTGAACCTCGTGTCTTCCATGTCTTCTGTTTCCTTGGAAGGTGTTTGAACCATGTGGATTTCATTATCAACGAAAACATTCTGCAGGTATATATCAGACGCTTACCCCTGAGGTCAGTTCTCTTATGGGCTGGGTACTGGCCAACTATATCGGAATACTTCTTTTCTCTGCCTATTTGTGCGTTGTTGTTATTATTATTAGTATTATTATTTTACAATTTACATACACACACATACATACATATCTTTATTACCCAACCTAGTATACACCATCGGCTTACAGGTAATAAAGAAAGAGCGAAACACACACACACACACACACACACAAAAATAGGCACTACTTTTTTCTCTCCTAAAACTATTTAACTAAATTATCTACCTCTACATCTACTCAGTGTTCTTCCATACGTACGCGGATAGCCAGCATACGTGCAGGAAGCACCGCACTACAAACTACCCTATTCCCCTACTCCTACCTACCACCTAAAAAAAATTAGTAGACTGGTCGCTGCGTCAGCCCTGGTATGGAATACATGCCCACCAACCCGTTGACCGCAGCCACCAGCCTTGCCACGTGAGAACTGATCTCATATCTCACCTACACTTACTGACACTGTATTCCTTCCCTACCATGTGTGACAAGCCAGCTTGGCGGAAACCAGACCCAACACATGGCCTGCCACACACTTCCGCTATGTACGTCACGCCTACTCTGTCCCATTGTCAGCGCACTACCTTCCCTCTCCTTTTTCTTCCCGTGCAGGCATGCTCAAGCCTAACTTCTTTGGGATGGGTCAAGTCCCTTGATACGTCACCTTCTCCTCTCTCGCACTATTCTCGCCGACTACATCTCACCTTATTAAACTTAAGACTTAAACATCAACTCAACAACCATTTTACATCCCTCATCAACACACCTAAAACAATTTCACATTTTTTTCTTTTTCACACCTCACACACAAACAAACAGTTTCCATTCCAAGTCCATTAGTTCACTCAGTCTTCTCAATCTACAGCACCACACTTACATCAGACTGTTAGACTTATCCCAGTTCTTCCATCCTATTAAACTTAGTACATAAACATCAAGAATCAATCATTTTACAACGCTCAACAGGACATCTACAACCATTTAATTTATTTTCTTTTTCTTTTCTTTTTTTCATGTGACCTACTTTCATAATTTCCATACTGCCAAAATTTTCTCCTTAACTACAGTCCGACTTAATGCATCTAAATTACTATTACATACATCTTCTTTATCCTTCCTCCTCACACAAATACACTTAAACAATCCATTTTTCCACACCTCATTTCCACACAAACAAGTCGAAGTCCACAGTTCACTCAGTCATCTCACTACTTTATTTTTTTTTTTGCTTCCGCCTAAGCTTCATTTCGATCATCCACGATAAACTTTGCACAGGGCAAGGTGCTCTCCCCTTTTCCCCTAACACTACAGCCCCCTCATCTGAAATCATGGTCACCATGATACCCTTCCCGCATCTGCTCAGGGCGGATATCCATTCCATTCCATTTCTGAGCAGAATGCCTTCCCCCTTCCTCCCTCGGCAAAAACCACATTATCTGCACAACCCCTGTTACTCCCTCAAATTCTTTATAAATCTAGTTCTGGCCACATTTAAGAATTTCGCTATATTCGTTCCTTTCTCCCACTCTCTACATAACCAAGATGTTATCTTATAGCTTTCCCCTACCATATCCAGCTCCGTCTTACTTAGTAGTTTGGGCCGATGACCTTCGATGTTAGGCCCCTTTAAACAACAAGCACTTAGTAGTTTGATCTTTATCTCCTCCAAAGCTCGGCACTGATTAGCAGGTCCTCGCACTTCTCTCCACATAACACACATCTATCACTATTCCCACTACCTACCCATCCCCTGTTTCAAGGAACACTCAAACTCCGTTTTCGGGTTTATTACTTCCACCAATTTATTTAATACTGATAAAGAGACTCTCTCTCTACATTCCCCTGTTAAGCTCTGTTTTTCAATATCTAGTAGTCTTCCCTTTATCCTTTCCCATACCCATTTAATCCTACCCCCCCCCCCCACCAGACCTCTCCATATACCCCCAATCCAATCTGTTGTAACCATTTTTTGCACTTATTCACCCAGTAACCTTCATTCGTCATACCCTTCTGAAAACTAAACGTTTCTTGTACTAAATCCCCACCCTTCCCTTCCTCCAATCTAATCCAATACTTGAACACCCTCTTAGCTATTTCAACCTCTAGTGATTCATTACAGACTAATCTGGCACCGGCATTGGCTGTACAGTTCGGGAGGTCCATCATGATCTTACTAAATTTCGCCACCACCTGGTTTAGTTCACCCCTGCCCTCCTCCACTGCCCATACTTCGACCCCAAATAGCATTTTGCCCATTACCAGTGATTTAAACACCGTTTTCTGAATTTTGTATTTAACATCTGAAAATTTCTTTCCTAATACCCCCACTGCCGCAAGCGCTCCTCTTCCTTTAAATTTTGCCCTCCAACACTGATTTTTCCAAGAACAATTCTTACTAATTATTACACCTAGATACTCAATTTTTCCCCTGGTCTAATTTCTTCCTGATCTAGCCTCCAGACTTCCTTATTCTTTCTCCCACCCCTTTTCCTACACACCATTATCTGAGTCTTTCTTACATTTACTCTGAGAGACCACTTCCTAGTATACTCATCTACCTTGTCCAACCCTTTTTGCAACCCACTTGCCGTCAAAGCCAAAATCAATAGGTCATCCGCGAATAGCAACTCCGGAACCTCCATTTTCCCTATCCAAGGGCATTGCCATGCCTCTCCCCCATGACCCTCTAAAATATTATTTATAAATACTATAAATAATATCGGGAATAGCTTGCACCCCTGTCTCACCCCGATCTTTGATCCAAAACACTTACTCATCCTTCCATCCTGTAATTTAATCATCACAAACACATCCTCATAAATTGTTTCTATTGCCACCCTCATTTTCTTCGACATTCCAACCTCCCTTAATCTCAAAAATAGCGCCTCCCTACCGACCGTATCGAAGGCTTTTTCTAAATCGATCGCTACTACATATAATTTACGCCCTGCTATCCTCACATACTTTGTAATCAAAGTGTCCAGAATCCAAACATTATCGACTGTATTCCTTCCTTTCCCAAATCCATTTTGGAACTCAGATATCGTACCGTACTGTTCCGCCCAATTTGTTATCCTATTCGCCAAAACCCCTGTGTACACCTTCGACAACGAGTCTAGGAGTGTAATTCCTCTATATTTGTTAGGATAGCTCCTTTATTTTTTATAAATAGGGCATAATAGCCCCTTCCTCCATTCTCTAGGAAATTTCCCTGTTTCCAGCAACCTACTAAGAATTTCACAATACCCGTAAACATCGGTTCATTTGCCCCAACATCCTTCCACACACTATTGGAAATACCGTTCACACCTCCTGCAGCCTTGGGTCTAGCATTTTTAAATACTCTAATTACCTTCTGCCTTGTTATCTCCCCATCCAATATTTGAATGACTACTTCCAATTCCCTTCCTATATATGACTTGTCTATTTCTCTACCCAATTTCCCCTTCCCTTCTAAAAGCCTTTTAAAATGCCTAACCCACTCGTTTTCTCCTACTTTATCCCCCTTCCCCACCGGTTTCGTTCTTCTGATCTTGTTTATTGACTCCCATATCCTCTCAAATTTCTTCTCTCTACAATATCTATTTATTTTTTCAGCTTCCGCTTCCTTCCATCCTCTTTTCTTCTCATTCAATACCGCCTTATATTCCCTTCTCAATTTACAATATTCCTTCCTTTTTTCTTACTCACCCTCCTTCCTAAACTCCGCTAGGGCTCTCATTAAAACATCACGTTTTCTCCTGCAGTCTTCATCAAACCATCCATTCATTTTATTCTTTTTTCACCTCTACCCTTCTCCTCACTTTCTTCCCCACCCTCCGTACAGAGTGTTCTATAATTTTTAGCATGTTATCCATATCGTTCCCTTCTGCCGCCCTTTCAATTCCTGCCCTTAATATATTTCCCTCCTCTTTCAAATGCCGTCTCAATTTATCTTTAGTATTATCATCCCATACATACTTACATCCTCCATTCCTATATCTCTCCCTACTTTCCTCCATCTTTCCCTTCTCATCAGCAACCAAAGTTCTCAATTTTTATTTTGATAGGCATATGTTCCGTTAACCCACATTCTAACACCTCAAAAATTATTCTACTTAACGCTATCTCTGAGCTTATTTCTATATCCACTACACTCCCTCCATTTGTTGTAATATACGTCAAATCTCCCACACTATCCCCCTTCATCCATACATTTAAAATAAATAAATGTTCTATAGCACATAACTCTAATAACCTTTCTCTATAACTATTTACACCATTATCCTTACTCTTTCTTTGCAGTTCTCCGTCTATTTTTACTTCTTTCCCGTACACCGGTACCCTCACTCTCGCATTCCAATCACCCAATAAAATCATCCATCTTCTATATACATCCTTTTAATTATGTTATTTCTTCAATCAGTTCGCCAAAAAAATGTTTATTTGCATAGACTGAATCGCACGGATGGTTATAAAGCAGTGCCAGACAAATTGCTTCCGCTGCCCCCTTCCCCATTTTTACTTTCAGCCACACTACCCCTTCTACCCTAGTCTGTAACATCTCCACCCATTCAGCTACCTTATTTCTTATTAAAACTACTATGCCCCCTGGATTTCGGCCTCTCTTCCCTATTTTTTTCCTTACCACGTTTACTACTCTATAACCGTCCCATGTAATTTCAACCCCTTTCCCTAACCAAGTCTCTACTAGAGAAATTATCTCAAAATATTTCACTAAATCCACAATTTCCCTATTCCCGAACTTCCCCATCAACCCCTCAATATTCAGCACTCCTATCACCATCTCTAGTTGTTTATTTCCTCCCCCTCCCTCTCTATACTTCTGCATTTCACCACTTCCCCCTTCTCGTAATTCTTCCTTTTGGCTCCACCCCATCCCTCTCCCCTTCCCTCCCTTTCTTCTCCCCCCCCAGCCCACCCCTTTTCCGTGCCAGAGTCTTTTTTCCCACCCCACAGATCTTTTAAACTTAACGATCTCGCCTTATTCAACGCCTGATTTCTCTCCAGGTTTCTTTCTGCATTTCTCTTATTCGGGGAAGTTGAGTCACTACCCTGACACCTTTCCCTTCGCGTCGCCTCTTCACTGCCTATACCCACTTCATTTCGGTCTAGTGTCCCACTTGTTGATTCACTCCTTTCTGGGTTGTTCTGACTCACCAAGGACTCTGTTGTCTCCGCCACCTGATCGCTAACACCGCAGTCCCGTCTTCTCTCTTCCTTCTCCGTACTGATGTCACCCTTCTCTCGATTTCTGCAACTCATTTCCTCCTCACCAGTTCCTCCTGTGCCCACGATCGCGACCAATTTCTGCCTGAAGTTACCAGACACCTCCCCGCTCTCTTGGCTCGCAATCCCTGAGCTCTAGCCCGCCACATATGCCGCTTATAGACATCCAACCGCATCCTGTCTTCTTTCTCTGTTTCAGCCTTCAAATAAATGTTCGATCCTTTCAAATTTCCAGCATTTCTCAGAATTATAGCGGCCATCAGGTTTGAAATTAATCTTAACTTCACCGGCCTATGTCCCTTGTTCCATCCTACTCTATATATATCATCTATATCAACTTCAGAGAAGTTTATCTTCATTTTATTCGAAACTATGTCCACCACTTTCAATCCACTTTTGATTCCGTTCCTTCCTCAGGTACACCATACACAAACACATTTTTCCTTGCTGATCCGTTCCTCGCTAACCTCACTTCTCTCTTCAGTGCTGCCAATTCCTCTTCCAGTAACACCATCTTCTTTTTCAAGCTCTCTACCTCATCTTCTATCTCCGCTAACTTGTCATTTACCCCTCCAATTTCTTCTTTTATAAAAAAAATTAAGTCCTTCATCTCCTTGATTTGGGTTGCCTGGTGTTCCTGCATCATTTCCTTTATTTCTTCTCCTTTGCTCGCTTCCCTCACCACTCTCTTGATCTCTTCATGTTGCTCCCAACCGAACGGTCTCTGGTTTGGACCCGAGTTCTTTTCTATACCTCCTACTACCAGCAGCGTCGCAATAACCGTCGCATACAACATAATCTCCAACAGTCCTTTATAACCACTAATTTCTCTTCCTCTCTCAGCTCCACCTTCCTTCCAACCCCCCTTGCACCATGCCATCTTCCAATTCTTAACCTGTATTGCTGTAGCGTTATTCCCATATTGCGCACCTCAGCTCACTCACACGTCCGCACTTCCCGACGTCTCGCTCGTGACTGATTTTACAATTTGCTTTACGTCGCACTGACGATGGTATAGGAAAGGCCTAGGAGTGGGAAGGAAGCGGCCGTGGCCTTAAGGTATAGCCCCAGCATTTGCCTGGTGTGAAAATGGAAAAAAAACACGGAAAACCATATTCAGGACTGCCGACAACGGGGTTCGCTAGTTGCTTTACGTCGCACCGACACAGATAGGTCTTATGGCGACGAAGGGACAAGGAAGGGCTAGGAGTGGGAAGGAAGCGGCCGTGGCCTTAAGGTACGGCCCCAGCATTTGCCTGGTGTGAAAATGGGAAACCACGGAAAACCATTTTTAGGGCTGCCGGCAGTGGGGTTCGAACCTACTATCTCCCGAATACTGGATACTGGCCGCACTTAAGCGACTGCAGCTATCAAGCTCGGTCAACGGGGTTCGAACCCAGCAGTAATAAATATTATTGGTTTCACGCCCCACTAACAATTTGGCGGTTTTCGGGACCCCAAGGTACCGGAAATTTGTCCCGTACAGGTTCTGTTACGTGCCGGTAAACCCACCGAATCAAAGCCGGAGAATTTCAGCACATTCCAAAAATACGGGGCCCAGCCAGGATAGAACCCGCCTACTTGGGCTCAGAAATCCAGCGCTCTACTGTCTGAACCACTCTCAGCCAGTAGTAGTAGTAGTAGTAGTAGTAGTAGTAGTAGTAGTAGTAGTAGTAGTAGTACTTTTGAGGAGACTGTGAAGCTAAATCTTATGACTATTCCGCACCCAGGAGACACTAGGTTGCTACCCTCATAATGAGTGTTGATTTTCACAGAATTTATTCAAACGCTCTCCAGGAAAAGAATGGTGAAAGATTAAAGAAAATTACAGCAACACTGGATTTTATTTTCTTAGCCAGCTGAACGACACTACGACGTGCAGGTTTTCGGCAACAGTCGAAAAGGAAAGGGCGAGGACTGAGAAATTTGAAGCTGTAGCCTCAATTAATGTCCAGCCTCGACATTCGTTTGGTGTAAAATGGGAAATCACAGAAAACCATCCTTAGGGTTACCGACGTAGTGGTTCAAACACACCATCTTTCGAGTGTGCTGCACGACCCTTACAACGGTGCATCCAAATATTCAGTAATGTTACAATAAAGTCTACATTTACACAGGTTATATAAATTCAGTCCATTAAATTTACACCACATATCAATAAAAGAAACACAACAGTTTCATCTTAACGAGGGTTCTTGCCTCGCCAGTCACATCGAGGCCGGTAAATACCTGTGTACTCACGTCGAAAACCAACAGAGAACCGAACAAATTACAAGTTAATCAGCTAAAACAACTGTGCTCAATAACATAATGAGAACGTTTAAAAATGTAACACTTCGAATTTAAATACGGACTAGATGATCTTAGGAATATCAGGCTATGTGTTGTAAGCAACAAAACAACAGAGTACAGAAGTTCAACCCCGAGCCACATCAACTTTCAATTGACCCGAAGTTGATCGGCCAATGTCCAGGAAATTACTAATATTTACGGTCCCAGAGGAAACATCACTCGTGAATTCGAAAGTAAGTCCACCTTCCCTCATTTGGCGAGTACTGAGATTAACACTGTACTCGTCACATATTAGTACGAAATCGAGTGTTTCGGAATAATTAAGAGTATGTCTAAGAATATAGAAATCCACACTTTTGGTCGAAACGTGCGCCACGATGAATATGATGCCACAACTGAACAGTAGGCCTAGATGACCTCGTTTTAGAAGATATGAATATAAATATCTCTTATCCCCATAACCTCCATAAAACTAACCCTTTCATTCCATGAAGACCGAAAAGGCTGCCACAGCTTCTTCGAGGATCGGTTATTAACCACTCCGTTTTCGTTGGACGTAAAGCCGAGAAATTGCTTAAGGAAGAACTACCCACTTATATCTAAAAGATTCAATTGCTGAAGCAGGAACATATAGGCTTACATGAACACCTTTGCTTTGTAAAAGACAAGGCAAGCCGAAACTCGAAAATTAAATAGATGACATGAATACAAAACAATATGCCATGATAATAATAATTGCATATTTTATTACATTCATGTTATTATTATTATTATTATTATTATTATTATTATTATTATTATTATTATTATTATTATTGTGCATCAGTATCGAAAACGCAGAGTTCATACAATATTATGAACGTTTTCATTGCTTAGATGTACTATTTGAAAACTCCAAAGACGTGACAGTTTCGCTGGAAGTAGCATAGAAGTAGAGCTTACAACATTCTTATTAGAACTATCTCCTCCAAGACTATAATAATTCGCCTTCCTGATTGCACTATGTTATCAAGTCTATAGGCTATTTTCAACTTTAAGTTGGCCAGCAAATGACCCCGAGAATAATTCATACGGAAGAAAATAAAAATAAACAGCTTTGAATAAGCCTAGACTCTCCTCAACAAAACGTCAAAGGAAAGCATGGGAAAAGGGAACTAATATTCAATTATGACAGGAGACCGAGCAATTCTTGCACAGAGAATCATAAAAGAGGAGGAGAGAGAAAAGATAAGAGTATACTAACGCCGAGCTTTGTCCTCCGGATTTCCGGTTGTGAACAGCAGCATGCCTCCGTGAGCACCCGGACACGAGCGTACTTCCGGTGCTACAGTGGCAGATCGCGCGTTAAGACAAACACAGAATGGTAACACCTCAATGCCGAAAGAAACAAGTTGTAAGCTATTTCCAGAAGCTAGTTTGGTTTCGTCGCACATTACACAATGCGGAATTCATATACAACAGGTTAACACTATTTCTGAACCTACTGCGAAACACCACATGATCATTTTTATTCGCATCGCCCATATATGGGCTATATTTAAAACTTGTTTGAAATTCTATAAATGTGACTCAATGTGCCATTGATGCTTTCACGGCCCGTGCTTATAGGCATGATATAGGCATTTGGGCTTATGCCGTGTCAAAAAAATAAGGTGAAATTCTTTACGTTTCGCAGAGAACTTCGCATCATCAGAAGAAAATCTCGACTGTCCATGAGAAAGGCTTCTCAAACAATGAGGTTTGAATTTAGACGTTATAATACAAGAGGAAATGGTACGTTAATTGTTTTAATTGTATTTTCTACCATGCCGACCAACATTCTGATGGTGAACATTTTTTCGACCATCGGGACTCAAACCGGCTAACCACTTGACGCCGCGACCGGGCGGGCTCTCCGACGTATTCGTAATATGACCTAAATTCACTCACTTGCCACTTTTCCGGATCAGAATAGGTCTGAATACGTAACAGTGTACGTGCAGAAATACGCTATCGGTGCAAGTTTCCACGACCGATACGAAAACGAATTAGTTATTTACGCATATGCCACGGAAATTGATCTTTACGTCACGAGTGAGACTTCTATGAAACGTGTAAAACACTTATCACTTTAGTGGCTGTTGCGTATAATTTTCTATTTCACAATATGGTAATCCGCTTATTTTAAATTAAATATTTAATTATAAATAATGTTGACAAGTTATGAAGCAAAAATCCGTGTCTGACTCATGCAGTAATTTCTTTTGTCTTTATTTTGTTGGGAGTGGTACAGAAACACCACGCTGCAATCAGCGGAGAAGCAATTCGAAAAGGTTAAGTTAACTGTTTTCTGACGTATGTGTGTTTACTTTACTGTGAAGTTGAGTTCAACCAGAGGCGATTTCTAATAAAACGTGCGGATAGCAATTGCATCACAGTGAAGTGTCATTTACCGTACTCCCTTGGGTAAGGAAAAAAATGCAATACGTCACAGTATGAAATACAGTCGAACCTCGATATCTCGAATCACCTAGGGAGATACATTTTATTTCGAGTTATCGAAACTTCGAGATATGGAGATACATTATCGAATCATGTATCTAGTGTTATTTAACTATATAAAAACAAACTCGAAGTACAACAGTACAGCACTTATTATAGCAACTCGTTGAAAACAGTTTACATACAATAGAACATGAAACCTCGGTTCTGGTTTTTTTTATCGTTAAGCTTTCTTTCGCATACTTTTCACAAAAAAACAGTTATTGAAACATTATCATTTACAATCGAAGAGCAGTAACACCCGGTCTGCTAACAGTACAGGAGAGGACTGAAGAGCTCCAACTATGGTCAACACACCAGGGATGGACAGGTACTCTGCTATATAAGCACATCGAGGTCGGCCGGGAATATGTACAGTAAAATAAATGATGTATTGCACAGTTAATGTCGAACAAAATTCGAGTTACAGAATATTTTATATTTATGAGAATCTTCAAAAGAAAGAAGTATTCAGTCAGCAGTATGTATAAATTGTTAGTTACAGGGATAATGTCTAGTTAGAAGACGCGACTAATACTAAAGAAGTATTGGAATTTACCTAAGATGACATTTACAATAAGATAGAAAAGTTGAAAACTGAAAAAAAAAAAAAAAAAAAAAAA
Source organism: Anabrus simplex (assembly GCF_040414725.1). Taxonomy (NCBI): domain Eukaryota; kingdom Metazoa; phylum Arthropoda; class Insecta; order Orthoptera; family Tettigoniidae; genus Anabrus; species Anabrus simplex. The sequence continues at coordinate 110,645,375 of NC_090268.1, forward strand.
AACCGGCTGGAATTGATAAGATTTAGGGGGATATACTAAAGACAATGGGTTGGGATACAGTACCACATCTGCAGTACTTATTTGATTAGTGTTTGCATACCAAATGAATGGAGAGTTGCTAGGAAAGGGTGAAAGACATAAAGCTGAAAATTACAGGCCAGTCAGTTTGACATGCATTGCATGTAAGCTTTTGGGAAAGAATTCTTTCTTGATTATGTTAGACATGTTTGCGAAATTAATAACTAGTTCGATAGAGGGCATTTCGGGTTTAGGAAAGATTATTCCACTACCGAGCTCGATAGCTGCAGTCGCTGAAGTGCGGGCAGTATCCAGTAATCGGGAGATAGTGGGTTCGAGCCCTACCGTCGGCAGCCCTAAAGATGGTTTTCCGTTGTTTCCCATTTTCACATCAGGCAAATGCCAGGGCTGTACCTTAATTAAAGCCACGGCTGCTTCCTTCCACTTCCTAGGCCTTTCCTATTCCATCGTCGCCGTAAGACATATCTGTGTCTGTGCGACGTAAAACAAATAGCAAAAAAGAGTACCCATCCACTCAAGCTCAACTTGTAGGATTCCAGCAAGATATAGCAGATATCTTGGATTCAGGAGGTCAAATGGATTGTATCGCGAATGACCTATCTAAGACATTTGATAGGGTGGATCAAGGGAGACTACTGGCAAAAATGAGTGCAATAGGACTACACAAAAAGTGATTGAATGGGTGGCTATATTTCCAGAAAATAGATCTCAGAGAATTAGGGTAGGCGAAGCTTTATCTGACCCTGTAATAATCAAGACGGGAATTCCTGAATGCAATATTATTGGTCCTTTATGTTTTCTTATACGAGTAAAGAAGTGGAATCAGAGAAACGGCGTTTTGCGGATGATGTTATTCTATATAGAATAATAAATATGTTACAAGATTGTGAACAACTGCAAAAATGACCTCGATAATATTGTGAGATGGACAGTACTTAATGGTGTGATGATAAACGGGGTTACAAGTCAGGTTATGAGTTTCACAAATATGAAAAGTCCTCTCAGTTTCAATTACTATATTGATGGGATGAAAGTTCCTTATGGGAATCATTGTAAGTACCTAGGTGTTAATATAAGGAAAGATCTTCATAGGAGTAATCACATAAATGGGATTGTAAATAAAGGGTACAGATCTCTACACATGGTTATGAGGGTGTTTAGGGGTTGTAGTAAGGATGTAAAGGAGAGGGCATATAAGTATCTGGTAAGACCCCAACTAGAGTATGGTTCCATTGTACGGGACACTCACCAGGATTACTTGATTCGAGAACTGGAAAAAATCAAAGAAAAGCAGCTAGATTTGTTTTGGGTGATTTCCGACAAAAGAGTAGCGTTACAAAAATGTTGCAAAGTTTGGGCTGGAAAGACTTGGGAGAAAGGAGACGAGCTGCTCGACTAACGGCTAGGAAATTGAAGTTGCTTGGAGATACTGAAAATCTGAGTAATGGAGATTCGACTGTAAATTTACAGTATATTTACCAGGCTGTCATGTCGTAGCCGTAATTTCGAAGAGTTCATATGTTTCACTTACGATGAAGATGTCTTCACAATAACACTTGAGTGATAACTCCTCAATGTAGAAATAATTTAGATCTGAGAGCCAAACTTCTTGGCGAAATAAATGTGATTGGGAACTTAGCATTATTTTAATTATACAATGATTTTATATTAATAACTATGCTGACTGCTCACACTATGTTGTCACCATTTCGCTATTTTTTTAAAAAAAAATCAGGATTCATAGACCAAATGGGAGCTCATATTCGGCTTACATTCCCAACTTAGGCCACCCTGAACCTAAGGTCTACAAATTCATCTTGCTTTGTTCCTCGATGGACGAGGAGAACGCAATGTATCCCACAGGGCTGCAGCCGTAAGGGGTTTATGGTTCGAGTTATATAGTTTCGTTATTGAAATGGAACCTGTAAGGACGTCGGGAGAGAAAAGACTAAACAAAAGCGGCAGTCATCTCTGTGGGAGTCCTCCTGCCTGATATTGATAAAGCTAAGCGTTTCTCTTTGTCCTCAAACAAGTGAGGTCAAAGAATTCTTCATCCTTCGGTGGGCACCGCTCTTATATTGGTTGTAACCATTGTTTACATTTTTTTTTTTTTTTTGAAGAGAAGAGGGGACGTAATCGTAGGAAGAGGGAAAAAAGAAGACTGTGTTTTGTCATGCAGTTCTGCAGCTGACGGCCTGATTGTGACGTCAATGAGCTTATATAATATAACATTATTATGTGTTTATTTTTATAATCATTCTAGCTGAATAGCTACCCGTACTGAGTGTCGGAAAAATATGCTCTGGAATGGAGAATTGCCAGCCAGACTCCAGCAACAGCCAGAACAGCGAAAAACAAGACGGTTGACAGTAGATGTAACTGTGTTAAATGAAGACCACTGAAACAAACTGTAAAGAAAAAAGGTATTTGTCCCGCGCACATATTGCAGAAGACAGCCGAGTAAGGAAAATTGTAATTCTTTGTACCTGTGACATGGACTAGCACAGCAATACAATTCAATGAGGTACACAGATACGAGAGAAGCTTCAACTTAGCCCTTATATCATCACTGCGCTCTTCACTGGAATCGTAAACTGTTCCCACCTGTTTGTACCAGCTATCATTCTTTTCGCTACTTTTATGGTTGTTACGTCTAAACTGCATTAGCTTTGCTACACCTTGATTCAACTTCACTCACTATCCTATGCTAATGGTGGTGATTACTGTTTTAAGAGGAAGTACAACTGGACAACCATCCTCTATCAACACTAATTAGAAGGAAAACGGAAGAGGTCCAACACTTCGTAAAATGAAGGTATCGGCAAAAGAAATGCAAAGGCCACGAAGGACATGAAGATGATAGACTCCCAAAACCTCGGAAACCTAATACCATGGCAGTCAGAAAAGAACAAGAGTTGACCAAGTGAGGCCGGACGGCAAAGATGGAAGTGAGGAACCTGCGAATAGTAAGTGGAAGCAATGTCAAAGTCAGCTAGGGGAACAAACCCACACTCCCAATAATAATAATAATAATAATAATAATAATAATAATAATAATAATAATAATAATAATAATAATAATCATAAGTCAGTTTCAATGTAGCAAGCATCATAACTAGACGCTTTCTGGCTAACTACGCGTCAATTTTGACATCACGCTTCAGCTAATACTTAGCATCTGAAAAAAAAAAAAGAAAAAAAAGCCGGCGTTACTGATCTGCAGGTTTCGCGAGTTGTCGAAGACGCTCGGAATTTTCTGTCCCTTCGGTGTAAACCGTTTGTTTCAAATGCCTCTAGTAGAAACCACACCGTTAAACGTTCTTCAAGCGGTATATCCTCCAGCAGCAGTGGGGAATCTATGGGATAGAAGTGCAGGAAGTATGCGCCTTTTAAATGGCCCTCAAAGAAGTACGGTCAATTAGGGCGATCACCCACGATTCCACTTGCTAGACTGCCTGAAGCACTCAGTATGGATTGTCAGCACTTTAACAGTGCATGTTTTGACGGCTGACGTAACCATTGCTGTGGAATCGCGATTCGTGCGAGAGGAGGTTTTTCCAGAGGAATGCAACTCATTTGCCGGCAACACGTGACAGGAAGTAATTCAAACTTCGAAATCCCGCCCGCGAAGCCCCTTGTTTAACTGTATGGTCGGGGTGATAATTACGCGCATGCAGTATTCGTAGTACGGAAGTCTGGATGCTCTTGACCTGTTGTGCAATTGCCCCTGTACTCGTGTGTGGGTTATTGCAACCTGTGTGCAGAGCAGCCTCCTCATTCTCACCATACAAGTGGTATCATATCTTACCCATGTTGTTCGTGAACGTCTTTCAACATTGTGGAAGTCTTTGCAGTCGGATGCCGCCTGTCCGGGTACCTTTCCTAATACAGACATAATTGCCTGCAACAAATCCTCTTGCTTACCTATAGATAATAAGGAGCATGTCAACGCAATCGTCCGGAAATATATGGGGAATGATTGAAGCGACCTCCATACTTCTTCAGCTTTTCAAGAAAGAAGATCCCTTACGTCAGATTTTTAATCTTTAACTCGAACATGAGGTTTTAGCCCAACATAAAGGAGCATTTTATCTTATCACCATCATCATAAGTGTTTTTATTCCGTTTATGCCAATTTTTGTATTTTTTTTAGCTGAAGATGTTCCACATTATTATGCAATATGTACTTTTTTAAATAATGTAATTAGCGTTTAAGCTGGATTATGTTACACAATTAAATAGACTAGCATTAAAAAACAAACAAGTACTGGAAGGTGGGATTCTCCATTCAACCTAACCTTAGCTGCAATGTGTGCGTTGTAGGATTCTAACTATTAATACTATATAGCGTTTGATCATATGCACTACTGCCACGGATGTGTAAGAGACTTGCATTAGAAAAGCCTCAAGAGTACGTTACTCTTCATGTTCGCTGCTTCGTACGCACTCCACATTACTGTATCTTAGTTCTAAGCGTTAAATGTATGTTTTGCTATAGCTGGGAACTTGGCAGGACGCTTTAACATAGTTACATGGTAAAACTGACATACGATAACTGATCGAAAGGATGTCATTTTTCGAACAGTCTATAGTCACATGGCGGGAACGATAATAATGTTCAAAATCGTTTGTAGGATGTGCTTCCAGTGCATTAGTGCCATATGAGATGCTAGGAGAGAAACATCGATCTCACACGCTTCATAGGCTGAAAAACAAAATATTGGTAGAAGCAACTGATTTGCCTGGTACAGGGTACACAAAACGCTGCCTTCTAACGTTTTGTGGAATCAGCGTAACAACCAGGCTCAATGCCAGATATCCCTAATGCCACCAATCACTGGACTCGTTAAAAATCACACCCGAAATCCCGAGATTCAAAGCCTAGACACTTAGGTTGAGAGACGAGAGGCTAAATTACTAAGGCAGCAACTCTCCGCTTCCACCCACCGAAGCACACGCATTCAATTAAAAATACGTAATAATAATAATAAGAATAACAATGTTCAACCACTATCTTCCAAATTCTCCACAATTTTCTGCATTATGCTTTTTTTCTGCCTGTCTCTGTCTCTCTCTTGGTACAAGCTAGAGGAAAATGTAGTTTTAGCTGTTACCTGTTGTTTATGACTGAGGCAGTATGGACACACACATGAATGATGTTAAAGGTGCTAATCATAGAGCCAGTGGTGCTGCAATAACGCTCATGGATTTAGATCTATTAATTTATTGTTAACTGCCTAGTGGCGTGGCTTCCTCAGCCAAGTCATTGGAGAATCCAGCAGATATCTTGAAGGAAATCCCACTCCATCTCAGGCTTAATACATAAAATAATTACGCTGCAATCAAAATTGTTGTTTGCATTACGGGCCATTTGCATACCGGACCAAGGAGAACATATTCGTATATTTATCACGTGAGGATACTGTCTTATAGTCTACAAAGAGCACTAGGAAAGTTTTTCAAAACGCAAAAACGGTTGGCTGGACACTCCTGTTACGGTGAGGGATGAAAAGAGGGGTGAAAACCGGTCTAGAAGACAGTAAGGCGCGACCTTCACACCAGTTGTTACCAAGCAGTGGGACTGAAAACAAGTTAAGATGTCAGTGTGCTCTAAAGGTGAATATCGCGCAATTATCCGCTACAATTTTGCTCGTGGATTAACTGTTGACCAGTGCCTGGAGGTAATGACTCCTGTGCTGGGGAAAGACTGTCCACATCGGACAACAATTTTCCGCTGGTACGAAGAGTTCCAGAATGGAAATTTTGGGGTTGAAGACGATCCTCGTTCTGGGCGAACGTCTGAATCAGTGACTGAGGAAAACATTGAAGCTGTGAGGAAAATGCTGCAGCAAGAGAGCCGGTTGACATATAGACAGGTAGAAAAGACCCTCCACATCCCTGCACCAGCTATTCATTCAATTCTACACGACAATCTCCATGTTAGAGAGGTTTGTTCCCTTTGGGTGCCCCAATCACTTTCAGAGCAACAAAGGGAACATCGAGTGAAATGGTGCCGAGAAATGCTAAAACAGTTTGAAAATGGGACTTCCTGTATCGTCAATAACATCGTTACGGGTGACGAAACTTGGCTTTATTATTACGATGTCGCAACAAAATCCCAGAACAAGGTGTGGCTGTTTGAAGATGAGGGTTCTCCTGTGACTGTGCGAAAGTCACGGTCAGTGATGAAAAGGATTATTGCAGTATTCTTCACTAAACGGGGCATCCTGACTCGGGTTGTGCTAGAAACACAAAGGACAGTTACTGCGAAGTGGTATAGTGAGACTTGTCTGCCTTAGGTAATCCAGGCTCTCAAGCAGCTCCGTCCAAGGTCACGGCTCAACACTTGGCTCTTGCATCACGACAATGCTCCAGCACATCATGCTAATGTAACAATGGATTTTCTTGCCAGATCAGGGTTGACTGTGCTTGATCACCCTCCATAGAGTCCTGTTCTTGTCCCATGTGACTTCGCACTCTTTCCAGAAGTGAAGATGAAGCTGAAAGGGCGGCGTTTTGCATCCGACGAGGAGCTTCAGGCAGCATGGGATCAAGGGTGTGAAAATGTAACCGAAGAAAAGTGGCAGAGTTGGTTCAGTGACTGGTTTCGACGTATGGAGAAGTGTATTGAATGTGGTGGAGATTATTTTGAAAAAGTCTAAAGTGTTCACTCACATTGCAAAACTTTCCTAGTGCCCTTTGTATGTTGATTTGAATAAAACAATAACTTAGTTATATAATTATGGGCTCTCACAATTTAAAAAAAAAACTAATTTGAAATAAGGTACTAAGCCTGAATATTTTCATGACAGACACCACCAGTATTCAGTCAGTGACATAGAACCCTAATTATTATTAACTTTATTGGCCACACTGGACCACTTGAGTCTGCCAATAATAATAATAATAATAATAATAATAATAATAATAATAATAATAATAAAAGACATATTTCCCCTTGCCTTCAATAGCAAGGCATCTGAAACACCAAAAAAGTTCTTACCGGGATAACCATTTAGCATATTAACGCAAGAAAAACCTCATAAAATCGGAGGACATACTACGTTAAACAGATAGCCCTTATGATAAACAAAATTATCGAGCACAATACCTGTATGAAGAGCCAGGACGTGACAAGAGCCAATCCACTATACTGGCCGTTAAACCGATAGTGGTAAGCGTAGAAAGAGAAGTGGTATAGGTAGAAAAACCTGAAAAAGAAATTCCTCATTAGCAAATGAATAAAATCTTATGATACAATAAGAAACAGGACTTTCATATGCAGTTCTGGTACGAATGCATTTAACAGTATTCAACTATAATACATAAGACCCCAAAGATCCTGTATATTAATATATTATCTATTATTTATTTATGTATTTATTTGCTTTATTGTTCAACAGGCATTTCTGCCCATTTAAAGAACATTTCCATTTCTTATTTCTAATGTTGTAAATAGCACACAATAATAATTAAAATATGAAACCTAATACTATACTTATGAACCATGGACAGTGGTAAGTGTGTGTTTCAATTTAATATTTTAATTTCTCCTAAAAAATATACATTGTTAATCTGTATTAGTCTACGGACTAAACTATTCATGGCACAAAAGTATAATACCCTATTTAATTTATATCTTCTATCTGTGGGAGTTCCCTTCTGACTGACCTTAAGAAGACACACTCCTCGTGAAATATGTCCACGTTTGGCATTTTATTAATTGACTGACATTATTTTTAATGGTGAATTAATATGGTGATTTGTGTTTGACCTTTTAATAAAGAAAGTTGAATTATTTGTTACTTCCAAACGGCGCATACAGGTTTATTTGGTGGAGTACCTCTCAGTTACCTGTTTTACTTTTTTTTTTTTTTTGTTACAAATTGTTTACGTTGCACAGATACAGACAGGTCTTATGGCGACGATGGGAGAGGAAACGGCAAGGAGTGGGAAGGAAGTGGCCGTGACCTTAATTAAGGTACAGCCCCAGCATTTTCCTGATGTGTAAATAGGAAACCACTGAAAACCATCTTCAGGGCTGCCGACAGTGGTGTTCGAACCCACTATAAGAATTGGTCCTCTACGCAGCACACAATGGTTTAAAATAAGTTCATATCCTTCTGCATTTAGAGCTTTCATAAGGGTAATAAGGGGACCACACCCACGAATACCCCCATACGTTAACACCATCTCGTCCGTACTTCATTCACTGTTGGCACTACACATGATTGCAGGCAACGTTTTCCAGGCATTCGCCAAAACCAAACCCTTCCATCGGATTGCCACAGGGTATAGCGTGATTCATCACACCAAATTACTCAATTCCAGTCATCCACTGTCCAGTAGCGACGCACTTTACACCACCTCAAGCGTCGCTTAGCACTGACTAAAGAAAAGTTTGGCTTATGAGCAGCAGTTCGACCGTTGTACCCTCATTCTTTTTTTGGACACACATTCACTGTGCTGGCTGGATTGCTGGTAGCTTTTTGGAACTGAAGAGTGATTCCTTCCGCTGATTTTCTGCAAATATTTTCAAACGTCCATCGCTATGATCCACGAGGGCAGATCAAAAAATAACTTGCACTTCCCAGTTATGGCCATTTATTACACCGCCAATACAACAGCAACACGACTATAACGACATACACTGTAACGTCACTTTTCCACATAGCTTCCAAGAGATTCCATACATTTCCGCGAACGCACAACCAACTTATCGATGCCGGATGCATAGAAATTTTTTCCAGCGTTCTACAACCACTCGGAGACAGCAGCCTTCACCTCCTCTCAGCCTGGAAACGTCGACCACCGAGCTCCGTTTTGAGCTTACCGAACACATGAAAGTCACATGGCGCTAGGCCGGGACTGTAGGGTGGATGTTGCCAGACCTCCCACTTGAAACGCTGCAGTTCTCTCGTTTGGCGGGCCTTGTGAGGTGTTGCGTTATCGTGCAACAAAATCACACCGGCGCTCAATTTTCCCCGGCGCTTCTCTCTAATCGCTTTACGCAACCGGTGCAACGTTTGACAATACTACGCCGCACTGATAGTCGTTCCTTTCGGCATGAATTCCACGTGCAGCAAACCCTCTATGTCAAAGAACACTGTCGCCATAACCTTACCGGCTTAAGGTTGAACCTTGGCCTTCTTTCGTTGTGGTGATGAGGGGTGCACCCATTCCATTGATGTTCTCTTCGTTTCGGGGGTGAAGTGGTGGACCCACGCTTCGTCGCCTGTGACGATTCGCCGCAGAAACCCGTTGCCGTCTGCAGCATAGCGTTGCAAAAATGCCAGGGAAGATTGGAAACGTTGTCCCTTGTGCTCATCGGTGAGAAGACGTGGGACCTATCTTGGACACAGCTTACGATATCCAAGGTCCTCGTGAACAATGGCAAACACACTGCCATACGACATGTTCAGCTGCGTCGCGATTGCTCTCAGTTTAATGTGCCGGTCTGTCTAATGATCGCATTCACACTGTTGACCTTTGCATGGGTCCTGGACGTTGCGGACCTGCCTTCGCGATGGTTGTCCGTGATATCCGTGCGTCCGGCTTCGAATTGCTGACACCACTTTACGATACCTTGGCGAGAAATGGCCCGTTCCCCATACACAGCACTAATTTCACGATGAATGTCCGTGCAATTATTCCTTTTGGCCCATAAGAATCGGATTGCCGCGCGCACCTCATGTTTGTAGTGAAGGTCCAGTTGACGCGCCACTGCATTTGGCCGCTATTCATACAATACTAGACGAGACACCACAGCGACCTGCCTAACAGACGTGTGGGCAGTGTCTGTCCCTTTCTCCGCTGTGCCCACGTTTGCGACACACAGCGCGCTGCTGCGGCGCGTTAGTGCAACTAACCTTTAAATCCACCTACGTACGTTCTCCGTCAGTCATTAAATGAGGTCTGCCTGGTCTTGGTTTAGCTGCGGCTGGTCCTTCGTGTTTCCAGTTCACGATCACATCCCTAACGGTCGACTTGGGCAGCTCCAGAAGAGATGAAATGTCCCTGATGGATTTGTTACCCAGGTGATATTCAATTATTAGTCCACGCTCGACGTCACTGAGCTCTCCTGACCAACAAATTCTGCTGTTACTGCTTCTCTACTGACAACACAATACTCCCCATCTACTGGCGGGTCCGCATCTCGTGACATCTAGGGCCATATTCCGCATTATATACAGGTGTCTGGATACTTTTGATCAGGTAGTGTAATTATAAAAAGTATGCACAGAACTGCTGATCATACTTATCAAAAGTATGTACAGAAACTATTAGAAATAATGGAATTTTCAGATTTTCGTCCAAGATGTGTATCACTTCAAGAATCTGAAACTTGGTTTATTTTATATTGTAGTGAAGACGAAGCATCAGAAGGATGGTGAAGAGCAGTCAACAACATACAATGAAGACGAGAAATTAAGGTGTCACATATGAAGACTAGGTCCTGTTTTACGGCCGTATGTCCTTCTTGGCTCGTTGTGTATATATGGCGGGGTATATGTCAAGACAAACATACAGCCCGGTCTCCGAGCTTGAGGAATTTATCAGACAGGGCTAAAATCCATGAGCCTGCCGGGATCCTCTGACGATGGAAACCATAAATAGCATGTCAGTAGATGCCCAGAGGGTAGGCTGCACTTCAACCTCCACCCTAGCCGCACGCTTACAAATCGGAACGTGCTGTGTACTAGAAATATGAATAAATCTGTACCTCGTCATCCTTTAATTCCAATTTCAGATATTAGGCATACCGTACTGTATTTATCAGGAGATGCACACTGATAAGAGATTTTGATGATTATGCTGTGAATATGGTTGATCATTTTAGGCGTTTGGAGTATCTTCGGTCATCGGTCCTTGTCCTTGTGTGTCTCAAACTACCTTACCAGTCTCCAGCAGTGCGAGTAACAAGACATAAAACTCGGATAGATGCTCCGAAATCTATATATACAAACTAGCTGATGTACTCGTGCTTCGCTACGGAATTCTACACTGTATACAGAATTGTAGGTTAGGTAGAGTACACGTTGTGAGCAAAACTGTACTAAACTGCATACCTCTTAACGTTACCCTGAAAACGCGACGGAAAAATCACCGAACGTCTTTTTTCTGTGAAGACTAAGTTAGGGAATTTTCATTGTAATGGTAGGCCCGCTTGCCTACCATCAGTCACAATCAGGTTGGGGAATTGCATTATAATGACAGACACTCACTCTCCACCTACCTTTTTACATCCTCAGAAAGACTGTCTTAGTGGCTTACCCAACTAAAATGCACATATGTCATTACAATGACGTCAGTAGCAATGGAGCGAGTAAAAGCAATTTCACATGAAATACTCGATCAAATGAAAAACCACACATTTTCTCACTTTTAACGAACAGTACTACGCTGATGATCTAACAGCCCAAAGTTCCACAGCTGGAATGACCAGGCCGCAGACAGCCGTGACCGTGAACACTTTTAGTCTTTTTTCGGAGGGGGGAGGTCGAATAGTGGAGAGTCCCAGGGCAGAAACTATGCCCTTTTACTAATCTGTTTCTTAGGAGTACCCGATAAATTGGAAAATCTCAATTCACTACACTGGCGGCGGAAAAATCTAACTTGGAGGCAAATTTTTCCTCCAAGCCAGAGGAGTGAGAAGGAATAAGCTCGTTTTAAGAAACGGCTCTTTTCAGGGTTGAATTTTTAGTTATTTAGTGAATTGTGGTGCTATAATTTCGAATATGCCCAAATTGTAATTCTAGACCAGGTCATACTACCACTACTACTACTACTAAGTGAGCCTCGGCCTTAAGAGTGCACACTGCTCATTCACAACAGCGCGTCAGAGTAGGGATCGAATAGCTTGAATACTATGATGAACCAGTGAGTTACGTACCAGCAGTATGGTATCAGCAAATGTATGAACCAGAGGAATGACATGCTAACGAAGAAAGTTTTCTAACTCAATCAATCAATCAATCAATCAATCAATCAATACTGATCTGCATTTAGGGCAGTCGCCCAGGTGGCAGATTCCCTATTTGTTGTTTTCCTAGCCTTTTCCTAAATGATTTCAAAGAAATTGGAAATTTATTGAACATCTCTCTTGGTAAGTTATTCCAATCCCTAACTCCCCTTCCTATAAATGAATATTTGCCCCAGTTTGTCCTCTTGAATTCCAACTTTATCTTCATATTGTGATCTTTCCTACTTTTATAAACGCCATTCAAACTTATTCGTCTACTAATGTCATTCCACGCCATCTCTCCGCTGACAGCCCGGAACATACCACTTAGTCGAGCAGCTCTTCTTCTTTCTCTCAATTCTTCCCAACCCAAACATTGCAACATTTTTGTAACGCTACTCTTTTGTCGGAAATCGCCCAGAACAAATCGAGCTGCTTCCCAGCTATTTCTCGCTAATATTCAGTCAGGCCATTATACTCGGTACGCAGCAGTAATCCCATCTATGGGAGTTGAGCGGCAGCATAAGAGACTAAGAACATCACCACAAACAATGGTCGATGTAATGTTATTGTTGATCAATGTTATGCGCTTTCAACGTTGTAGGCCTTCACATTTAGTTTTCTCCCGACTCTGAAATACCATTCTTTATCATAGTCGGTACGGTAAAATTGAATAAAACATAAATGGTCGGAAATTGTATTCTCTGTAAATTTTCTTATGCAGTACTTTTCGATAGGACCAATAACATAGGTATTCAAAAATTAAGTTTTAGGCGCCTTCCCCTGTACTACAATTTCATACAGGGCGAATAAAGTTGTTTATAACTTAAGACTGTACTTTCTTATTCCCCGACTCTATATACCGACTTTCATTAAATTTTGTTAACCCATTTTCTCGTGGCTCGGCGTTGATATGGACTTGGCAACAAAAATACAAATTCATGAATATCTGTGTTATCAAAGCCCGTACGGTAACAATGTGTGACATAAATGATCGGAAATTTAATTCTATATAAATTTAGTTATGTAGTATTTATCGATAGGACCACTAATAATATAAATATTTGAGAATTCAATTTTAGGCCTTCCCCTAAACTACTATTTTACTCAGCGTGAGTAAAATGATTTATAGCCTAGATTGTAGTGGCTCACCCGCCGACTTCACATACCGATTTTCATTAAATTCTCCTAGGACGTTTTCTTTGATGCGTGTACATACATACAGACAGACATTACGGAAAAGTAAAAAGTGCATTTCCTTGTTACTATGGTCATGACCGATACAGAAATACCATTCTTTTCAAATTCTGAGCAATTTACAGACAAAACTCTTATATATATATATATATATATAGATAGATAGATAGATAGATAGATAGATAAAGTTTTGTCCGTACATTGCTCAGAATTTAAAAATAATGGTATTTCTGTATCGGTCATCATATCCACAGTAACAAGGAAATGCACCTTTTACTTTTCCATAATGTCTGTCTGTCTGTCTGTCTGTCTGTCTGTCTGTCTGTCTGTCTGTCTCTCTGTATGTATGTATGTATGTATGTATGTATGTATGTATGTACACGCATCACGAGAAAACGGCTGAAGAGAATTTAATGGAAATCGGTATGTAAAGTCGGGGAATGGGCCACCACAATCCAGGCTATAAATCATTTTGTTCACGCTGAGTGAAATTGTAGTTTAGGGGAAGGCCTAAAATTTAATTCTCAAATATTTATATTTGTGGTCCTATCGATAAATACTACATAACTATAGTTATATTTATTTATTTATTTATTTATTTATTTATTTATTTATTTATTTATTTGTACTATCTTTATTAAGTGGCGAAGTTAGGGCTCTTGGCCCTCTCTTACAATTACATTTCCGATCATTTATGTCTTACATACAATTTTAGCGTACCGACTATGATAACAGAGATATTCATGAATTTGTATTTTTGCTGCTAAGTCCATATCAACGCCGAGCCACAAGAAAATGGGTAAAGAGAATTCAATGAAAATCGGTATATAGAGTCGAAAAATAAGAAACTGCAGTCTAAGCTATAAACAATTGTATTTACCCTGGATAAAATGGTAGTTTAGAGAAAGGCGCCTACAATTTTAATGTTTAAATACCTATGTTATAGAGAATACAGTTCCGATCTTTTGTTTTATTCAGTTTTACCGCACCGGCTATGATAAGAGTGGCCATTTTTCAGAGTCGGAAGAAAGCTAAACGTGAACGCCTACAATATCAAAAGCTCATAAAATTGATCAAAAATAACATTACATTGACCATTGTTTGTTGTGATATTCTTTGTCTCTTATGCTGACACTCATCTCCGATAGATGGGATTACTGCTGCGTACCGAGTATAACAGCCTGTCTGAATATTGTCGGGAAATAGCTTTGGAGTTAGATAACTTTCTTCTTTAGCATGCAATTCCTCCAGTTCATACATTTTCTGATACTGCTGGTACGTAACACTAGTTCAACATAGTATTCTAGCTATTCGATCTCTAATCTGACACGCTGATTGGAATGATCAGTGTGCACACTTAATGGAGTAATAGCAGAGGCTCACTTATGACCTAGTCTGGAATTAAAATTTCGGCCTATTCGAAATTATAGCACCACAGTTCACCAAATAACTCAAAATTCAACCCTGAAAAGAGCCGTTTCTTAAGAAAAGCTTCTTTCTCTTCGCTTTTATTAAATTCTACATTCATTTTGTTTCAAATTAGCAGCGAAGAGGGGATTTCTCCTCTGGCTTGGAGGAAAAATCTGCCTCCAAGTCAGAAAGCTTTTCCCCCGCCAGTGTAGTGAATTGAGATTTTCCGACTCAACGGGTACTCCTATTGAACAGATGAGTAAAAGGGCATAGTTTTTGCCTGGAACTCTACACTATCCCCGCCCCGAAATTCAAGTGTGTTCACGGCTCACGGCTGTCTGCGGCATGGTCATTGCAGCTCTGGAATTTTGGACTGTTAGATCGGCAGCGTAGTACTGTTCGTTTAAAGTGAGAAAATGTGTGGTTTCTCATTTGATGGAGTATTTCATATGATAGCATTGCTTGCTATGACCTATATTGATTTCAGTTGGGAAAAACACTAAGATAGTCTTTCCGAAGATGTAAAAAGGCAGGTGGAGAGCGAGTGTCTGCCATTATAATGAAAACTCCACAACCTGCCATTACAGAGGAACAGACATCCAGCACAGAAGCCATGATTATATGACGGCAGTACCGGTGGACATGCACGTAGTCCGCACGCCAACAATCGTACTATCAAACAAGTGTTTCCCATCTGAGTAAAGAGTGAGTCAACATTCGTTCAATCAATCAATCAATCAATCAATCAATCAATCAATGATCTGCATTTAGGGCAGTGGCCCAGGTGGCAGATTCAGTATCAGTTATTTACCTAGTCTTTTCTTAAATAATTTCATAGAATTTGGAAATTTATCGAACATCTTCCTTGATAAACAAAATTTTTAAAACTTTTGTGAATGACATTTTTCATTAACATTTCGTGTTTTCGTGCGCAAGGACGCAATTAGAGCACGCAGATTCGTAGTGCGGAATACGATGATTTCTTATTTCTTCTAAAAACTGACTATCGAACTGCAAGCGAAATTTCTAATCTACAGTACCTTTAATTCTGTACGATATTCTTTTAGCTGTGTTCTAATGTAGTTTTATATCCAGCTTCGCTCCTCCCTAAATAACCTAATCTCCCATAATCGCTTGTATATCATCAAAATAATACTATCCTAACTAAGTAGGTTAAATGAAGATTTTCTTTATTTTGTACCTTTACCAATTCCTTGATACTGTTGTATAAAGCTTCAAACATCTCAGACACAATAACTTGTTTTGATACCTTAGACAAATAGGTATATAAGTGAGATGTCACCATTTGCTAGGGATCTTTGAAGCTATAGCCCTATATATATATATATATACTGTCGTTAGTAGAGCTGGCTTTCCGATAATTTGTATCATTACTCGCAATTTTTGACCCAATTACTGTCAACAAGAATTGAAAGTCATGTGGAGGCATACTCAACAGGATTTTGAAAGTCTGCTGCATCATGAATTAAAAGTTCTGACATAAGAGTTCTTTCCAAACTTAATTCTACTCGCCTTTCCAGTATTTTTCTTTGCCACACTTCGCGTCTGCGCTTTTCTCTAATTGTATTCATTAAAATAATGAAAGCTGCAGCTGTATATATGTTCTTCTTCCTGAACCTATCAATTGTAACCTCACTAATAGCTATTTTGGTGTGCACACAATGCTGAAGTTTGTTAACAAAAAGTTTATTAACATGTTGAGAAATGTTTTCATTAACATTGTTTATTAACTTTGTTTCATAAACATTGTTTATTAACGTTGGTGTGGACTAACCATTATTCGTCTACTAATGTCATTCCATGCCATCTCTCCACTAACATCCTCGGAACATACCGCTAAGTCGAGCAGTTTGTCTGCTATTCTCCCAAGTCTTCCCAGCCCAAGCTTCGCAAAATTGTCGTAACACTACTCTTTTGTCGGAAATCATCCATAATTTTTCTTCGAATTTTTCTCCAATTCTCTACACAAGTAATCCTGGTGAGGGTCCTATACACTGAATCATACTTTAATTATGATTTTACCAAAGACTTGTATTGCCTCCCCTTTACATCGTTACTACAAACCCTAAATAACCTCATAACCATGTGACTACCCCGATGAAAGCCTTCCCTTATACACCTAGATACTACAGTGATCCCCATGACGAACTTCCACCCCATCAGCGCAGTAATTAAAACAGAGAACTTTTCTTCTTTTTTGAGACTCACAACCTGATTTTTCACCCCATTCACCATCATTTCATTACCTGCTGTCCATCTCACAACATTGTAGACAAATTCTTGTAACTTGTAACTTATGTATTACTCTATACAGTATACAAATCATCCACAAAAATCCTTGTTTCTAATTCCAGTGAGAAATTACTTCACCAAGGATCTGTCAGAGATATCAAACCGATGAATTGTTGATGAGCACATTTTTAAAGTTATGTTCCAGACGTCTTAGAATTGTTAATCCTCAGAATTTGCTGTTTGTACGTAGCGTACTACGTATGATCTTTATTTGCTTGATGATTTAATCAACGTGCGTCCACGGTAAGAATATTACTTTCGGTTTCCGCAATCCTTAGCAATGTTGAATTCACGGCATCTTCATTCTCGTAAATAGAAACTTCTTCCGCTTCTTACAGTTGCATAAATTTAGCCTTCCTGCACGATCTTCAAGCTTTCAGCCATCTACAGTCGCACAGCACTAGAAAGAGAAATGCTGGGCACAGTCCGAGTGTACGCTCTTCACATAATCCCAGGCTATTGGACACGTATCACCAAATGACACGATGAGAGTGGCGAGCGAGTAACCGAGTACACTCGCTACGAGTACACTATCATGTCAACTCGCCTTTCGTAAGGCTGACCACTGCATTTCGAGCCACTGCTGATTTCTGTTCCGCAGCTACCCCGACTATAAACTAATAATCCGAGGTAAATGAATCACTTCAATGTGAGGTGGCAAGTTGGAGAGTCTGGCCTTTATCGATAATCATTAGTTTGATTTTTCGAAACTGATCTCCAATCCTAGGCCCCGACTTTCAGCAGTGATCTTCTCAAACATATCTCGAACTTCAGGGATGATCTTCGCCAGAATAGTAGCATCATCTGCACAGCGCAAGTCAATCAACTGACACACCCCCACGTCGCCGTTTCTATTATTACAGGCTAATTACAGTAGGCTGTATGTTAATATTTTTTGAACAAATATTTTCATATAGTTCGAAACTTCATAGTAGTAGTAAAAGTAAACGAGTTGTGTAAAGACAACTAGATTATAATCCCCTAGCAACATATAAAGAAGGATTCAAACCACATGCATTTCTTCAGTAAATGTTTTCCGCCAGTCAAGATTGCCTGTGGCCTACATCAGATAGTCTCCGAAAGGTGTACGGACGACTCTTCAGGAAAACACAGGCGAAAGATCACAAGAATGAAGGTATCGGTAAGGATTATGCTGTCTGATAACTTTCCTGCATGTTTTGGAGCCGAGTTTTCTCCTATTCTGCACGGTTGCTTATTTCACAACTTTACAGATTCCCACTTGTTCTTCTGAGGTTGAGGTGTTTTTATCCACATAATGTATCCGTTCCTTTCTATACATCTACTTGATCAGCATTAATAACGACGGAACTTACCAATAATAACAAGTGCCAATCCTTCAGATTTTATAAAGAGAGCTTTTCAGACATGCATAAGCTATATGAATTGATGTCAATGGATAGAAAGTCTAGTTTTCGCTTATTATGATACTATTTCACGGAGAGCGTGCAATACCATGAAAAGAGGAGACGAGGATGACGCAAACAAGTGTACTAAAAATCCGGATCATGTTTCATTGTTGCGTGCGAAGATAAATGGATATTGACAAGAACGTGCCAGACAAAGGACGGATCTCTGCCATAAAGCAGACCGAGAGTGTGCGGGGTCGCTGGAATCAATCCCTACACACATTGTGTACTCGAGACGCAAGCTGGCTACCAAAGGACCTGAGATGGTTTTATATTATAAGATGTCTTCTCTTCCCCATCCCCCTCTCCCTACCTCCCTCCACCTCTTACTACATCTCTAGACTACTTCCCTTTTCCTTCCTTGTCCTCTTTCACCCACACGTTTCCAGCGTTACTTAACCAACCAACAAACAACACCTTGGAAATATTGTCACAAAAATACGTATAGCTGTTCTGAAAGCTTCCATCATCTTGAGGTTTCGAGAAAAAATATCACACACACACACACACACACACACACACACACACACACACACACACACACACACACACACACACACACACACACACACACACACACACACACACACACACACACACACACACACACACACACACACACACACACACACACACACACACACACACACACACACACACACACACACACACACACACACACACACACACACACGAAAATAGAGTTTCCAAGCTCAAAGTCCATCCCGTTGACACACGTTCACAAGCAAGGCATGAAACATGAACTAGGCAGCCTCTCAGCATACACAGTCCACACACAACGCTCCATAATTCAAAGAGTACACCACAAGGAACTCTTCAAGCCATTACTCTGTATCACAGAGCCAAAAAGAGTAGTAACAAGCTCGGCTAGTTTGCATTATTAATCACAATAGCGTCTGCGCATGCTCCCACCTGTGTTCTACACACAACTACAACGTGTTTAAAAGTCTTGTGAAGGAGAATGAGTTCGCTGACAATGACTGAGCGATAAGGACATGGAAACTGATTCTCAAACGAGGAGAGTCAAAAACAACGTTCAAAAGAGAAGGAGCGATAGACTAACGGACTACGACGGACTGTACATTGCGCCACAAACATGGGTGTTGAGATGACATACGACGCGTTATCAACACGTCGACAGAATTTGAATTTATTAGCTCACAATTAGGCACTGAGGCTAATGAGCCCCTTTGTGCAGAGTCTGTCATAAACACAATGTACAATGATTTGAAAACAAAGTGAAAGAGAAGTAAGCTCGAACAACAAACTTCGAAAGAGAAAGGGATAGGGAAGGGGAGGGGAGGGGGGGGGGACACTACTCTTTTAGGATTATTTCATTTAACCCTGCAATGCCAATCCAATTATATTGTTTAATAAAATGATTAACAATAAGACTGCTTCCTACAACCTCAGCTTATGCTCCCATGTTCAAATTAAAAATTATTATTTCTCACTTTAATCCTTTCCTTTCGAAGTAACATATTTGAAACAATGGTTACTCGACGGCCTAAGAACATATTTAAAAGTAGTATTCTGCTTTCCTGATAGAGAACATGTCAATCCACACTGTAGTTGAAAAGGTAGTTCGGAGCTAACTATTATTTCCATAAAGAGCACAGAAATTTTTAAAAAAAGTTACTACTTATATCAAAATCCAACGAATATTAATATTAAATTAATTGAATATTAATATTTTAATACAATAGTGTAACTCAATTACATGCAAGAGATCTTTTCGATTAACTACATATGTATAAAATAGTTCATATGTTATTCAAACGCAGAAGTTATTTAAAAAATCCCCAGCGGCTGTTTATGATTCTTTGAAAATGTGGTTCAGTCGATAAAGGGACAACTTCTGTCTTAGGTCCCTCGTTATATGTTAAATACGTAACGCAGGGCATTAAAAGGTTAATTTCAGTTTTTGTGTACAGCATATCATTTAATGATTCTCATTTCGGCAGAAGTGCACTACTTGTAATCCCGAAAATTACAGTTGTTTAATATACTACAGCGATAACTGCACTATTTTGAATAGAGAATACCGTGACAGAGGTTCAAGTTTCGTCCATACATGTAGATCGAATTAGGGAAAAGCAAACACTTACAACTTGAGTGTCAGACCTAAGACGAAACGCTGGTTAATAGAGCAAACGCCGGAAAAGCCATCCATCTAATTTTTGATCTGAAACTTGAGTGTTTCCAGATTTAGCTGCAGATTTAGCTGAATTTCCATCTATAATGCTCAAATCCAACTACACCGGTATATGAATATTAAATACTACGTCGGATATTACACTTTTTCTCCGTACTAATTCAGAGATCAACGCAGTTCATGAAACTTCAAGTGTGATAACGAATGTAGGCGAATGTAGGTAAAGAGAATCCTGAGAATGAAAACGCGTTGAATAGTTCTTTCTGTACATGACATTCAATAATTAAGACCATTTAGAAACTTGCTATCTATACGTGCTCCCAGTTAGCACAATGCCGGCCTGAGGGTTAGAACTAGCTGAGTACAACCTTCTAGGACTATCATCGCAGGTTCCATCACAAATGAATGATATTACTTGATAGTGACCTCTTCTTTCAGTCCGACTCCATGGATAAATGGTTAGCGTGCTGACCTTTGGTCCAGAAGGTCCTGGGTTCGATTCCCGGCCGGATCGGAGATTTTAACCTTAAATGGTTAATTCACCTGGCTCGGGGACTGGCTGTTTGTACTGTCCCCAACATCCCTGCAACTTACACACCACACATAACACTATCCTCCACCACAACAACACGTAGTTATCTGCACATGGCAGATGCCGCCCACCCTCATTGGAGGGTCTGCTTTACAAGGGCTGCACCGGCTAGAAATAGCCACACGATTCTTTTTAAACTTTTCTGTCAAATGGGATCTCCGGACAATCCCATGTGCATTTTGCTTCGTTATTCATTTGTTCTTGCGCTGCGGCAGTTTGCCTATTTAAATAGGTTTATTAAACTAACTCGATTATTTACGATATAATCACTCTCGGAGAAATGTTGTGAAGATTATCCGTACGTTCTTCAGATTATCGATGTATATCTAAAATCCGGGACTCCTCTTACCTATAGAGGGTATATAAAATCTATGATAGGACCACAATTAGAGTATGGTTCAAGCGTATGGGACCATCACCATGATTAGTTCATTCGAGAACTGGAAAAAGCAGCACAATTTGTTCAGGGTGATTTCCAACAAAAGAGTAGTGTTACGAAAATGTTGCAAAATTTGGGCTGGGAAGACGTGGGAGAACGGGGACGAGCTGTTCGACTAAGCTGTATGGTCAGAAGTGTCAGTGGAGAGATGGCGTGGTATAACATTAGTAGACAAAGTTGAGTGGTGTTTTTTTTAAGTAGAAAAGATTGCAATATGAAGATGAAGTTGGAATTCAATACGATAAACTGGAGCAAATATTCGTTTATAGGAAGATGAGTTAGGGATTGGAATAATTTACCACTGGAGATGACCGATAAATTTCGAACTTTTTTGACATTATTTAAGAAAAGACTAGGCTAACAACTGACAGGGAATCTGCCTTCCTGGCGACTTTCCTAAATGAAAATCAGTGGTGTATGAAGATGGTGATGGCAGCTTAATCTCCAATTTTTAGTTTAAAAGGAACGCATTACACTTAGTTCATGAATTTTATTCAATTTGAATTAAACTGTAGAATGTGTGTTTATAATTTGTCGTAATAGCTTATGTTACATTCTGAATTCCATGAAATATGAAATGAAAACACTATGTAAACATAAGTACATAATAATACCGACGTCTTCCACTGTAATAGTTATTGATATATTTGTACCAACATCTATCTTCACATTTCAAGCTCTCTTTGGCATTATGATTTATTTTATTCATTTATTCATGTATTTATTCATTCGTTTAATCTAATTTTTCAAAGCACAAGATATAGTTACACTGAGCACAATTCACATGTACAGACGAATTAACAAACGTAAACCTGCATAACAAAATCTCATAAATTCGCAAGCTCAGGATCGAACACTTGTGGTACAAAATTCACCTATTTTTACGCCAGGAATATTTCAGGTGTTATAACATATAGAATAGTTTCAAAAAATTGCAACAAATACAGTAACTACCATAGAGGAGGGAAACAGAGCCAAATAAATAAAAATTAGAGATCGAAAGGAAATACTAGGTCAAGTGGAAAATGAATCAATCAAGAAAATAATATTAGAACTGGAGGAATAAGAAAATCAGCGGTATTTTGTCCAAATCAGGTCTTGTTGCAAATATTCCATTTGACAAAAAGGGAAAACATATTCTGGTAATGTTTAGGTAACAAACCAGTGGGAATAGAACAAGAACATAAACATCGAAACTCTATTCAGAAAATGGACACAATGACGGAGTAGATGGTGGTGATGATTATTGGTTTAAGAGGAAGTACAATTGGGCAACCATCCTCTAGTAACATTAATTAGAAGGAAAAAATGAAATCGGCCACAGAAAGAAAAGGGCCTCGAGGGCCATGAAAATGAAGGACTCCCTAAGCCTCGGTACGTAATACCGTCGGGGTCGGAAAGAACAAGAGATGACCAACGAAGGTCGGATAGGATAGATGAAACTGAGCAGCCCGTCACAATTAAGTGGAAGCAATGCTATGACTCAGCTTAGGAATCCGTAGTCGCCAGCCCACACTCCCAAGTTGAGAGTTCCTGGGACCAATTTCAGTCGCCTCATACAACAGACATGGGTTACCGTAGGTGTAGAGTAAATCTGACCAAACTTATAAATTATATATTTATTTTTTCCTAGTTGCTTTACGTCGCACTGACACTGATAGGTCTTATGGCGACGATGGGACAGGGAAGGGCTAGGAGTGGGAAGGAAGCGGCCGTGGCCTTAATTAAGGTACAGCCCCAGCTTATAAATTATAGTGGCAGGCAAAAATACAATGGCTTGCTAAACTAACTTAGCGTGAGTTTTGGTCAAGGATTAGCTTATGCCGTTAACTTGGTGGTAATAGCAGAGAGTATGGATAACTTAGGACCTGTACTACGACTGTCAGATAAACAGCCAGATAAGTAGGCTGCAGTTTTGCAAACTAGAACTTATATATATATTCTTGCGTACAACCAACGGATTTTAAATATGGTATTGTTGTGGGGAAGATGTAGTAACATTTTTATTGCATTGGCGACAAGGTTACTGAAAATGCAGTGAAATTTAGCGCGGTGGTATACCTGTCTTCTGGTGTTTTCGTTTGTTTAGCGCATTTTTTAAAATATTGTATTACTAGACTCCAATATTAGACTCTTATTAGGCTATCATGTGGAAGTTTCAGCCAAGATCAGAATAAGGACTGAAATCTACACATACGAAGAAATTTTAAAATTAATTAAATATGTAACGAAACTCAGAAATTGTTGTAGAAAAAAATTAAAAAAGACTGAAAATGTTACATGGACGTAAAAGGTAAGATTCAAGTTAAGTATCTTATGAAAAAATTCCTACCACACGATATCATTTTGTCTTTTCTCTACTACTAATTACGAGGATGCGCATTAAGTTTACGGCGAAAGTAAAATTTATATTCGTAATCAATACCACCAATTTTGTCAAGATGTAAAATTTATTGTTAATTTATTGCTAATTTAATAAGTAGTTACTTTTTTTTTAAGACGATTTTAGAATAGTAACTGGAAAGGATTTATCTCACTTTAGTGTAAACACTTAGTAGTAAGTTGTTAGTAAGTCCCCATTCAACGGACGAATCACCATGAACGAAAGTTTGGAATAGAACCCATGCTTTTGGTACGCACTACAGTGATTAGGAAATTTATACCATCACCTCTAGAACCCTATCAACTAAAATTCGAAAGTAAAAAGGTATTTAACTCCTGGGACTCGAACCGATAAATAACGGCGTGGTAGTATCAAGCGACGATGCCGGATATGGCTGCCTATGCAGTCTGTCGCTGTGGTGCTTGCGTGCATCTTACAGAGAGTGTAAAAAGTGTTCATACGACCCCGCATATTTTAGAAAATAATGAATTTTCCATACGTTTAGGTAGGTTTATGGATTGAAAAAATAATTCATGTAGTATTCAAATACCTTTATTTTCCAAAAGCAATATGAAAACAAAACAGTGTAATAAATTTGTAAAAAAGTAAGAAACAAATAATATCTTTCTTGGGACTAACAAAAAGTATTCGTACGACCCCTGTCTTCTGTACATTTCTCCATCAGTCCGTGGAAATCAATATTTTGTAGGATATCCCTTGGCGGCTATGACAGCTTGGATGCGATTGGGCAATGATTTTACTAAATTAGCACAGTGGGAAGGGTGTATTTTCTCCTATTCTCCCTTGAGAGTGGGAAGGGTGTATTTTCTCCCATTCTCCCTTGAGAGCATTTTGTAAACCTCTTTTTTTTTTAAATACGCCTAGACCTCATCTTTGTTGCAAGGTAGTGCCATAAATGTTCAATTACTTTAGGTCAGGGGACTGGGAAGGGGTTTTCAAGCGTTTGGGAGTGTTTTACAACAACCAGAGCTGGGTATCTAAAGCTCTGTGTTCCGGATCATTGTCCTGTTGAAAAAGATAATCACTTCCCAGTCCCATTTTATCAACACTGGCAGGTAAGTTTTGCTTCAAAATATTGTTGTGCATTCGATGGTCCATCTTGCCTTCAATGAAATGAAGATTTCCTACTCCCTTAGCGCCCATACACCCCCACACCATCACTAAACCATCCCCGAATTTCGCAGTAGGAATCAGGTCACGCTGCTGTAGCTCGGTGTTCGGTTGCCGCCACACTTGGAGGCTCCCGTCTGACCCAAAGATGTTCTACTCTCATCAGTTCAGACAGTCCTCTTGCAGACCTCCAGACCTGTGTTTCGGTGCTCCGTGGCAAAGCGTAGCCATTTCAGACGATTAACCTTGCTCACACAGAACTTGTTACGTCCCAGACGCCCGTGGAAGTCCATTTGACGAAAGGTGATGATGCGCACTGTCGACTCACACTAGCATCTCGCCATTTCACCTCAGCAGCAATTTTCGAGGCATTG
Source organism: Anabrus simplex (assembly GCF_040414725.1). Taxonomy (NCBI): domain Eukaryota; kingdom Metazoa; phylum Arthropoda; class Insecta; order Orthoptera; family Tettigoniidae; genus Anabrus; species Anabrus simplex. The sequence continues at coordinate 110,670,818 of NC_090268.1, forward strand.
TGTAGCGGATTTTTCTTCACTTCTCGGACAATGAAGAGCCTGTCTGCCAGAGTAAGGTCCCGGGGACGTCCAATTCTAGGCTTGTTATTGTAGCTTTTTGTCTAGAAAAAGCGGTCGATAATCGACTGTAAGGTTGACTTAGGCCTCCCAACTATGTTTGCGATCCTTCTGAGCGACCATGTCTTGTTATGAAGGCGGATGGTGACTTTTCGTTCGCTGGAAGTAATTTCCGGACACTTTCGCCTCATTCTGACAACGTGTGAATGCACTCCAACGGTGTCCTGTCAACATCTGAGTCGAAATGAGTGAATGGGATACGTCCGAGCCACAGCAGCTTGCACAACGTCATTAGCCGGGAGTGGAGGGCTGATTTTACTCGTGAAAACGGGGTCGTATGAATACTTTTCGCGGGTCCTCAAACGAAAATTTATTGCCTGTGATTTTTTTACAAGTTTATGCCAATGTTTTGTTTGCATATTTTTACGGAATGAATAAAGGTATTTCAATACTACGTGAACGATTTTCTCAATCCGGAAACCTACCTAAACGTATGAAAAATTCAGTAGTTTATAAAATATTTGGGGTCGTAAGAATACTTTTTACACTCACTATACGCAGTCAGTAGCAACAACTTGCTAGCTCGGGAAGTATTAAAAAATTATGTGATAGCTACACAGGGAGCGTGACGTATTTTATAAATATGTACATAGATAACATTATGACAACTTATTTTTCGTATAGCATCACGCAGATGCAGATTCAAAACGATGTGCAGCCATCTAGATTCTTATAGCTGAGTCCCAGATAGGAGCAAAGTCGCAGTTAAGAGCGTCAAATGCCTCTCCTATTTCGGCATAGCTAAACTAGAGAATTTTCTTCCAGATTGTACATAACCGAAAGTCGTTGTACGCGTTTTCAACCGAACTTCCAGATAAATGTCTAACTGCCGCATAAATTTAAACCGCGCTTTTATTAGGCTGTCGTAGTTCAGGCCCTTAATGTTATATGTTGAAACGCAAACACTGAAGCATGCAAATCAACATTTATATGACAATTCAGTGAGACAATTAGAACCAGGGAGTAGCAACGCTAACGTGGAAAGTTCGTAGTTGCGATCAACGGCATTTTACAAAAAGACAGTTTTTAGCCCGAATTTCCTGTCTTTTTACAATCTCCTTTACGTCACACCGACACAGATAGGTCTTATGGCGACGATAGGATGGGAAAGGGCTAGGAGTGGCCTTAATTAAGGTACAGCCCGAGCATTTGGCTGGTGTGAAAATGGGAAACCGCGGAAAACCATCTTCAGGGCTGCCGGCAGTGGAGCTCGAACCCACTATCTCACCGGTGCAAGCGTACAGCTGCACAGCCAACTCACCCGGTTTTCCCAGTTCGATACCGGGAATGGTTACCAGTACAACTGACATAAACAATGGCGGAATGATATTCGTAATAAACAGAAAATTAGAAATTAAAGCTTTGAATGAGGTATTATTGACTGGCTTCGGTTGTAAGATCATGACAGACTTTGGAGGAGGCTGGAGAACAAATGGACCTGGCCTTTGGGAGCAAAGATAGACCTAGGAGACGATCGTTACACACATAATTTAATAATAATAATAATAATAATAATAATAATAATAATAATAATAATAATAATAATGTTATTCGCTTCACATACATACATACATACATACATATCTTTATTGCCCACCCTAGTGTACACCATCGGCTTACAGGCAATAAAGACAGACAGAGCGAAACAAAGGAAAACAAGCAATAATAACAACTACGTATCTCTTAAAACTACTTAACTACATTTACTACCTCTACATCTACTCAGTATCATCCCACACGTACGCGGATAGCCAGCACACATGCAGGACGATACCGCACTACTAACTACTTATTCGCTTCACGTCCCACTAACTACTCTTTTACGGTTTTCGGAGACGCCGAGGTGCCGGAATTTTGTCCCGCAGGAGTTCTTTTACGTGCCAGTAAATCTACAGACACGAGGCTGACGTATTTGAGCACCTTCAAATACCACCGGACTGAGCCAGGATCGAACCTGCCAAGTTGGGGTCAGAAGGCCAGCGCTTTAACCGTCTGAGCCACTCAGCCCGGCATAATAATAATAATAATAATAATAATAATAATAATAATAATAATAATAATAATAATAATAATAATAATACCTGGCCTTTGCTCATGACCTTACTTTATTAGCAAACGACATGCATGAGGCCACTGCACTCTATAGCAGGTAAAGCGGGCCTTATGATCAACATTGGAAAAAACGAGTTTATCACCAACATCAAAGATGCCCCTACAACAATGGGAGTCAGTGATACAAAGCACATCAAGAGAGCTAAAAATGTGAATTACCTCGGAGAGTGGATATCGGAGGACCTAAGTGAAACGATAGCTTTTGAACAAAGGAAAATCAAATTAGACAAGGCCTACCATGCCTGCAGAAAACTGTATGCCTCAAAGCATTTATCAAAGAATGTAAAACTGAGACACTATAATGCAGTAGTCAGACCAACAGTCCTCTATGCAGCAGAATGCATATCCCTAACTATAAAGACCCCACTGAGAGCCCTGGGAGTGCAGGAACGGAAATTCCTGAGAAGAATAATAGGGCCAAGGATCCTACCAGATGGAAGGCGATGGTACAAACCCAACAATGAGCTCTAGCAGCATCAAGAAAACCTCATAGATGTCATCAGAAGAAAACGTCTGACTTTCTATGGACACCTATACAGAATGGATCCTAATAGATTATCCCATAAGATCTTCCAGGTTGCTAACAAAGGTAAAGCTATTGGATTCCCCTGGACCAAACAAGTGGACAAAGATCTTGCAGAGCTTAATATTAATCAAGCCGCCATAACTGACAGGAATGCATATCGTTTAATGGTCAAAACTAAACCTTTCCTAACATCCCTTACATCAGCTAGCCACAAAGGAGCCGGGAATTGGTCAGAGGAGCGCAGGAAAGAATTCAGCGATAAAATGAAGGAATACTGGGCCAACAGGAAGGCTCAAGAGGCCACTAAGAACACAATCCAGTACGCTAAAAGGGGCAGACGACGACAAAAACACAGCTAGAACACAAGCACCGTGGTCCACAGATGGCCTAAACGCAAAGAAAATAATAATAGTAATAATAATAATAATAAATGTTATTGGCTTTACGTTCCACCAACTACTTTTGACGGTTTTCGGAAACGCCGAGGTGCCGGAATTTTGCCCCGCAACAGTTCTTTTACGTTCCTGCAAATGTGTCGACACGAGGCTGACGTATATGAACACCTTCAAATACGACCTGCCAAGTTGGGGTCAGAAGCCTAGCGCCTCAACCATCTGAACCACACAGCCCGGCAGAAGAAGAAGAATCTTTCAGTTACCCTGTTGCAGTCCTCAAGCAGTGCCATGTAGGTAGCCTGACTTCCAATAGCTGTCAAGCAACGAAAGCAGGTTTCTACAAGACGACCCCTAGAAAACAAACCCGTGACACAACACCGCATTAGGATCTTGCCCCGCCAAAATGAACGCTGTCCAACCAGACGGCCTGTAGATAATGGAGCGTTACGTGATTAGCGTCAAGAAAACCTCAATCATATTTCTTGGGTTTTTGACCGGTTCCACTGCTTCTCATATTACACAGCTCCTCATGTGGTCTCAGGAGGCTGACTGAACCCTGATCCAGTCCTCACGTTATCATTAAAATATATAGACAGGCCAGGAATCGAAACCGGGAGTTTCCAGGTAAGAAGTAGGCACGCTACCCCTGCCCCACAGGGTTGGTGGACGATTCCTACGGCCGACGAGGTAACCTACTCCACTTCGAGGTGCCGAGAGCACAATGTAATTAATAACATTGAAAGCGCCACACAACGTCTGGTTCGTATGCAAAACATCTGCTAATGGAAAACACTGTCCACGTGAAAAGGATGGAAAGTTTGGCTTTGTGAAGTACGAAAATCACCTGTTTCGGAATACGAAAATGATATGTAGGAGACAGGCGCTACATTTTAGAAAGTGGCCATCGTCAGAGTTCAGAAAACATGAAATAACGACATGAAATGCCAAAATGTTTGTCAATCTTTCAAAAGTAATCTGCCTCAGTCGGGACCGAACACGTGAATTTGGGCTCAAAGACCAGCGTTCAAGCGCCTAAGCCACTCGGCCCGGCATACAAAATCCAACGAACTTCCTGACTGATATGTAATAGCACCTTCTAGCTCGGTGAGGAAAACAATAGCAAACTCACTCATTTCCCGAGTAAGCCTCTTCAGTGACACCTGGACTTTCTGTATAAGCTTATTGTGGAACTGTTGGGATCTAGCCAGCCTTCGAGTTGAGGACTCGTACATGTCAATAATATATACATCAACAAATTCAGTTCTCGTAATACACAACAGATGACGAAGAAATTGGAAGCCTACAGCGATAGTGAATTTCAGAGTCTATTAACAACTCTTCCTAAAAATAACTGTCCTACAGTATGAGCTTCTCTTCACAACTAGAGAGAAACCTAATCCAGATGTTGCATTTACTACTTGCTAGTAATTCTCTTCAGCCGCGCACCGACCTTCAGCACTGTCATGGAGATCGCAGTTTCATTACACAAAGTATGTCCAATCGTCACCTCAGCTTAACTTCTACCGATGGCGACGTACGCTTGCAAAACTGAGCTGTCACCCCCGCTGCTTCGGCGACGACGCGTCCCAGGCGTCGTTAATGGGATATTCTTGTCGACGTGGCGTCGCAGCCCAGTCGGGGGCCTCACAGCCCAGTGGGTGAGTAGCCAGTTGGCGGACCCCAGGAGGCGCCCTGCCCTGGCCGTCGCGTCGTGTGTCAAGAAACAAGCTGCCTCCGTCGTCTGAACCAGAGCGCAAAGCAATATCACACTCTAAAGTAGTGTGTCAACATCATATCATCACTCTCAACACTCTGAACACCTGTCAAAAGACCAAGCCAACACTGTCTGCGTGGGAAACTGAACAAGCTAAATCTGTCATTCAAGGTCCGCGTGACACCGCAGAAAGAACGGTAAAGAAACTACACCTGCAAATAAAAACACCTTTGTATAATGTTGATTTTAGAGTAATGGGCTATTTAGTCATTTCTTTCAGTACGAGTCTAAAAATCTACAATCGAAAAATTATTATTATTATTAAAATTATTATTAAAAATTATTATTATTATTATTATTATTATTATCATCATCATCCTTTCGCCGCTTTTCCCATAGCCTGGTGAGGTCACGGGTGCGAACTCTTTCACACATGTGGACTTGGCCCTGTTTAACGGCTGAATGCTTTTCGTAACGTCAATCCTATGGGGAAGAATGTATTCACTAAAAGGCGTGTGTCTGATGTGGTTGGTAGTGTATATGTTGCGAGTGCATAAAGATGTGTGTATTGAGAATAACACAAACGCCTAGACCTCGAGTCAGAGGAATTAACCAGATGAGATTAAAATTCCGAACCCAGCAGGAAATAGAACCCGGGGTCCTCTGAATCGAAGGCCACGACGCTGGTCATTTAGCCAAGGATTCGGACTAGTAATCAGTAAATAATTACCTTAATCTAAAAAGAGACAAGTACATGGTACAGTAAAAATGTATAGGCCTTCAAGACTTTCAACGCGCCGTGAAGTAGCCTTGAACTTTTGTCAACAATATTCTAGATGTCTAGATTTTAGATGTGTCTTATGACGCAAACCACCCAGAAAATAAAATGCTACGTCTTTTAACAGAAATATAATCCGACAATCTCACGCATTAAAAAAAATAGAACCCTCGTCGTGGATATCAAGACTGCCAGTCATTAAGTGAAGCGATTAGGGTCACTGATTCAAAGAAGCTCAAAACTATGATTCCAGGACCAGATCAATCATATGACCTTCAGAAATATACAGGATCTGAGAAAACAGAAGAATAAAAACGTTCAATTGGATTAGTCAGAGCTAAGCGAGGTTGTGGAACAAAAACGAAGTTAGGATAATCAAGATGGCATCCTCGACGGTAAATCAAGCTGTATTAAGGATAACTAAGGCTATTAGGTAGGTCAACAGAAATTCAACAGATTAGTTTTATTCACCATTGTTACAGGTGATGAAATATGGTCTTACTACTTTCAACAAGAGACATAGGTCTACCTCAAATGACATCACACGAACTCTGCCACGGAAGCAATTCCTTCCACCGTTAAAGTAACTGTGACAATCATTTGGAGCTATAAAAGAAACGCTCTAGTAGACGATCTCACTATGGCAGTAGAAGTTCAAGATTCGATCCTCGATTCATGTGAGAATTTGAAACAAACATTCACATCCATGTGGTTCGGATCTCATACAAACCTAAACAACCCGTACCCAACGGTCACAGCAACACTCACGCAACTCTAAGCTTAATTCTTTCTAGCAAATGTGTTGCCCCATAACTCAAAAATGTGTATATGAAGACAGCAAAACAGTTCGTCCTCAAAGGTGTGACGAGTATTTTCATCGCGACAATATGAGACCGCTCCACCAAAGCCTACGTACGTCCTTAAAAAAACTACTGTATAGGGCTAGGGAGCTCCAGAGAGTTGTCCGAGTCTGTACTTCGGAAAATTCAATCCCCTGAAATAAATATGAGGACGATGAAATATTTACCAGAGTGAGGAGAAGGTTGCGACAGATGGCACACAGATTTATTTTTGTGACGTAACGAAGATATTGTCCTCCGAATGTGAACAGTTAGGTACAAATGATATTTCACGTAATCTATATGGTAATGGCGATAATACTATTTTCATCGTTGTACAGACCATTTATCGAAGAAGGGTTAGATATACGAAACATAAATCTATTTACCTATCTATCGATGTACTGCTATCGTATCTGATTAACAGCTTGCGAATGACGTACATCATCTGTTAACCAAAGTGCTGCAAGTAGCTCCACTTGCGTACTTATGGTTGTTTAGTCCTGTCTCCCTTCGTTCACATCAGCGGCACAATGTCTTCTGCAGTGCCGGGCAGCAAAATTCCTAAGAATGTAATAAAGTATTGTGACGGAGAAGAATTCAAGGACGGTTTTAGGAAATAACGTCAAAGAAAAATCAGCTATCCGTGCGTTTACTTGATTTGCGGTCCCTAAATGGTCAAAGATAGACCGCAAGTATGTGCAGAAAATGCTATAGAACGAAAAGAGTCCATGACGGTATACAACTACCTGTAAACGGTAACGCTCAATAAGCCTTATGAAGTTACACGGTAGTTTGCAGCAATAAATCAACCTAAAAATTAGAAACCGTATTTAGAGATTAATCACGTAAGCCTTATGAAACGCATTTTTAATTATCTTTTTTTTTTTTTTTTTTTTTTTTTTTTTTTTTTTTTTTTTTTTTTTTTTTTACAAGTTGCTTTACATCGCACCGAAAAACAGATGGCTCTTACAGCGACGATGGGATTGAAAAGGGGCTAGCTAGGAGTGGGAATGAAGCGACCGTGGCCTTAATTAAGGTTCAGTCCCAGCATTTTCCTGGTGTGGAAATGGGAAACCACGGGAAAACCATCTTTAAGGTTGCCTACAGTGGAGTTGGAACCCACTATCTCCCAGAGCTGCGCGCCCCTACATGCACGGCCAACTCGCTTGGTCATTGTTCATTCACCTTCTTCTTCTTCTTTCCTGGCCGTATATGGGTTCTCAATGGACACTCCCAAGCATCACTCAGGGTCGGATATTCTGAACCTTAGAGAGTACTCCCCGCTCTTGGATGTTTCCGCCACTGCAATGCCTTATCTATTCAAAGGCATTTTAGGCTGTACGCCACCATTTCTCTTAGTAAAATAAAAAATACCCCTTACAGTATGTAATTTGTGCGTATGGTTTAGGAGTTTTTGCCGTTTTAGTGAAAACGCTAGAATGGTTTTAATATCGCGCGTAGACAAACGAGAAACTGTAACAAGCAGGCGGAAGGGCCTAGGAAAAGTCGCACTCGCACATAGGTACATCAGGGGGAAAAACGACCGTTATAATGTCGTCTATAAAGAAATCTTATAAACCTACCGATTATAAATTCTAAAATGTACCCGTGCAAAGCTGGAGCGGGTCACTAATATTATTATAAATGGGCACTGCTAAGTCTCCCATGACACAAGCAAGTATCAAGTAAAGCCATCTCCAACCTACGACATATTGAACTAAAGAGCGCGAGGACTATATTATGTCATTCCGAGATTACACAATCCATTACTCTAAAAGCATGATATCATGTACATTAAACCATGCCTTTTCGAAACCTATTTATTGTTTTTCCAGGCTTCGTTACAATTCCCACACTTGAGCTCTGTGAATGGAGAGAGATGAACGCTTAACCTTTACTATTATTACACGTCAAAACCTACCTATTACATCAAGTGGACCAATTAAGTTAATAGCATTACCATTCACGTGCGTAACTGAGATTTGAAATGTGAACTGGTGAACTGGATAAGACAGAGACAAATCACCTGATGCTTCATCCCTCTCGTAAATACATCGTCAGGCAGCTTCGCGTAATACAAGTGAACAGTATCATGGAAACCACTCGCTGAATACAATTTTTACATACGGGCTGCATGCTGCCATATAACTGAATACAAACCGGGAGGTATGACGGCTTAATGCGCAGAACAGACGAACACTCACAGTAGACAGAATCAAGACGACATTCAATAACCCTACACATTGCGTTAGCGAAATATTTATCACCTTCAACCGTTGGCTGGTATTACGTCGAAGACAGCGATTCAAACTCTAATAATCGGAAATATGTTTACTTGCCCATTATCTTTCCTTTATACAATTCACTTTTAAATTAATGCTATCTCACATAATAAACGAGACTCTTTTGGTACTACCCGGCCAACTTAATTCTGCATGCGGTAAGAATGTGAACAACCTATCCTCGACTCTCTACTGTACCTCCCCTCCTATCCTGGAAAAACAGCTACTGCTACCCTATCTGATTAACAGTTTGTGAATGATGTATAGTCATCTGCTACAAGTTGCTCTAGGATACTTGCGCACTTGTGGTGGTTTAGTGATGTCTCTCTTCGTTCATATCAGCGATACAATAGTAATAATTTCGTGTGGCTATTTCTAGCCGAGTGCAGCCCTTGTAAGGCAGACCCTCCGATGAGAGTGGGCGGCATCTGCCATGTGAGGTAACTGCGTGTAATTGTGGTGGAGGATAGTGTTATGTGTGGTGTGTGAGTTGCAGAGATGTTGGGGACAGCACAAACACCCAGCCCCCGGGCCATTGGAATTAACCAATGAAGGTTAAAATCCCCGAACCGGCCGGGAATCGAACCCGGGACCCTCTGAACCGAAGGCCAGTACGCTGACCATTCATCCAACGAGTCGAATAGCGATACTATGTCTTCTCGGAAAACTATCGATAGTGATGAGTGCGAATTACTACAGCATACTGGTGAAAATAATAATTCAGGGGATTCAATACCACCAATTACAAATGTTACAAGGAAGGCCGCAATCACTACTAGTGTTTTTCAAATAATATATCACATCAAGGAAGAAAGTGTAATAGCAGAAGTTACTGGCTACAAATTATCAACTGAAAAAAAAAAAAAACACCTCTTTGCAAACATCACTGAACAACTTCAACTCCTCTGCACTACGAAATATTTTCCATTCATTTTACACACTTAAAAAGAAAGTTCCTACCTTGAAAAAGATTCATTTAACAGCTACGAATGACTTGAATTTTAAAGAAAATAAAGAAACGTTGAGAAAAATGACTAATATCAATGGGATTCCGATTCAAGAAATGTAAGAGCAATAGACATGTATCAATGGAGCTAAACGATGCCATTGCTTGGCGTGTTATAGTTGATACCAACGGACCCTGAAACGCAACAGGAAATCTGAAAATCCTAAACAGGATATGTATTTTAAACGAAACATGGATTCAGTCTCGTTATACTGTGAGTAAATGTGCTTTACAGGTTCCTGGAGTCTACTACATTGAATATAGCTGCGATACCTGCTACGTAGGCGAAAGGAAGTGTCTGATTTCTACCCGTCCGTCACACCAAGAACCAAGACACGGAAATTTTAGCTGTCGCTAAGCATTCCAGCCAAACAAAACATAAAACTTAATTTGACAGAATTAATACCTTAGCAGTTATTCCCCGGAATCTCGAAAGAAAAATCCGAGAAACTGTCGGAACTAAGAAACACTCGGACAACAAATTTAGAGGAACGCTACAAAATTAGGAATTCTTGGATGTTTATTATACACAGATTGCCAATATGCAGGTCAGACCACGAAACTACAGGACGAGCCCTCAAATTATGTAACAACGCCGGTAACTCCCAACTGACTGCCGAGTGAGAGGTGTGTTCCAGATGATTGAAAACGCTCCTCGATGGGAAGAATGACTACGGCGAGGCACAGTGGCCATCTTTCTGGTTGATTTTAACTGCTTGGGGAGACATTCGGAACGATGGATCGAGAAGGGGAAAATCAGTCGCGTTGATAAAGAATACTGCTATGTATTGGAAACGTCGGCAACGTGTACATAAGGTACGTAACACAACACAATTCAGCCTGGAAAAAACTGAATAGAAATTTAAGAGACGGTGGAAACTTCACATCAATACAAGATAGGCTAGGGTGACTTCAGCAGCTCAGTTTGGTGGTGGTGGTGGTGGTGGTGGTGATTTTTGTCTTAAGAGGCTTTTTTTTGTTTTTTTTTTTGCTATTTTGCTTTACGTCGCACCGACACAGATATGTCTTACGGCGACGATGGGATAGGAAAGGCCTAGGAATTGGAAGGAAGCGGCCGTGGCCTTAAGGTACAGCCCCGGCATTTGCCTGGTGTGAAAATGGGAAACCACGGAAAACCATCTTCAGGGCTGCCGACAGTGGGGCTCGAACCCACTATCTCCCGATTACTGGATACTGGCCGCACTTAAGCGACTGCAGCTATCGAGCTCGGTGTGTTTTAAGAGGAAGTGCAACTAGGTAATCGTATAAGTATCAATGAAGTCATCAGGCAATCATATTACGTACTTAATCTGAGATTTAGTACCAATGACGTCTATGTACAAACACGTTGCTTAAGGAGAGCGTTTGATGTAAACAAGAAAACCGAACTACAGTCGAGTTCGTTTCAGAATTTCTCACTGAATTAAAAGCATACTCGTAATATTATATATATTTTTAAGTAGCTTACGCCATCAGAAACCGCAATAAGCAACTGTTATACATTTTCAGAATCCTTCTTCGCAGCCCAGTATCGGTGCATTTTTTCTCTCGGGGCCGATGACGTAGATGCTAGGCCCCTTGAAACAACAAGCATCATCACCATCATCATCATCATCATCATCATCAGTTTTCTCTCTCTCTTTCTGGCAGCCCGTATCTTTTCCGCTGCCCACCCACTGCTTTGCTGTTCTTCTTCACGAAAGCCCTTCAAGTAATTGACCTGTTGTCGGTACTTGGTTCTGTTAACGATGTCTTCACGATTTAGTCCAATTTTTTCAGATCCTTTCTGACCTCCCTGAGCCAATTATCACATGTGTTAGGTCTACTATAGAGTATGGTAAAATTTTTCTTAATCAACTGCTTGTCATCCATTCTAAATACACGACCATAGAACTTCACTCGTTGCTTCTTGATGGCTTCCATCAGTCGTTCGATTTTCTGATATTGTTCCTCTCGTCCTCGCAGCCAGTATTGTCCATCCACGATCTTTCGGCCCATTATCTTCCCAAGGATCTTCCTCTCAATCTTCTCAGCTTCTCTCAGACCAGTCTTTCCAGTAACTCGGAGGCTGTCACTTCCATAGAGACATTCGGGTTTAATCACCGTGCTGTATGTACGATCTGAGTTAGTAGCAGTAGTAGTAAAAATGCATACAATGTGCATTACATTTTTTCTCCTCAGCTAGATCACTAATCCAACACTCCCTTGCTACACAATTCGTAATACGGTACCATCCACATAGATCTCAACACAGTTTACACACACAAGCATCTCTTGGGTCATAAAACGTTTTGACCATGCACTGCTTGTGGTGAAAGCAATGCATGCCAGCCCTGTAGTCGCACCTCGTATTTGTTTCTGTCCACTCCCACAGCATAGTCTCGAAGATTTACACAATCCCTTCAAAAATTTGGTGAACAGAGAAACATCGACAGCGAGTAATTAACAGGTAGGAAGATATGTAATGATGAGGATTTAGAAAGCGTTGATAAGAAACGTCTTCCAAAACCTATGAAGGGTCACTTAATGTACAGGCAAGGACGAGAGCTGAACAAATAGTACATGTGGTAGTAAGACTATCTAATGTTAGACCGTAGAGGAACAATATTGCCATAGTGCCGGAAAGAAGTGATCATGAAGAACGACATAAAGTCGCTCTCTCTCTCTCTCTCTCTCTCTCTCTCTCTCTCTCTCTCTCTCTCTATATATATATATATATATATATATATATATATATATATATATGCATACTTCCTTTGCAAAAATAATGTTATTTATATTACTTTAATTTCTATCAGTCTTCCGAAAAGCTGGAGTGTCGAAATTCTGCTATGAATAAAGATGTACGTAAACATCTTAGGAGTAATCACACTCAAACACACGATCGATTCGATCCCGCAACGACTGCTATTAGCCAATTACAAACATCATTTCTGGCACAAGTGAGATGCATTTCAATACACATTGAATATATTCCAGTGGATCTTGTTCATTATACCCCTAAAAAGCAACAGGCACGCCACTCTGAAACCTCTTGCTTGAGCTAAACTTGTCTTGAGGTGGCTAAACACAAGACCTAGCCTCAATCCGAGTTACTGCCAAACTTGGCCCGGCCCAGAGTACGTACCACGCACAAACGGTCCTCCGCTGTAATCCCCAAGCTCGGTTGCTCGCTGTACACAGACTCGGCTGTAATGAAACCAACGCTACGTAAATAATGAGAAGTAATGGTAGGGTCACCCTATGCCCCTTTCTGGTATCCACAAACAAAGAAACGAGTTTTTTACTCCGCGAAGATGCTGAACTGAGCTCTTCCGTAAGGATTTAAAGTAGATAATGCAAGAAGTGTTCATATGATACATAGCTGCGTTGTTCACACGGCGAGTTTACTCCGCCAACAAGATACAATATTTGCAATGTACAAGAATTACAAAGACTGGCACGAGTTAACAATACGAAGGATGATTTCGCGAAAATATTTTCTGAAATAATCTTAATCTTGCATCCACAATTTACTCTGAGAAATGAGTAATCCATTTCCCCTTAATGCTTCCCCCTAATTTAATCTTGATCACAAAAATATACGTGGATTGCCCCTGTACCTTCAGTTTGATCCAAAAATTGCGATTTGCTTTTCGTCGCACCGACACAGACAGGTCTTCTTGCGACGGTGGGATAGGAATGGGCTAGGAGTGTGAAGGAAGCGACCGTGGTTGTAATTAAGGTGCAGTCCCAGCATTTGCCTAGCATGAAAATGGGAAACCAAGAAAAACCACCTTCAGGGCTGCCGACAGTGCGGATCGAACCTACTACCTCCCGAATGAAAGCTGTTCCCCACATATACAATGTTGGAAGAGGAACATATGCTGAGACCGCCATGCATTAAGAACATTGGACATGAGAAATATTGTTTCACTCAGGCCACTGTTTTCACTCTATTGTGGAATCTTGACTGCGTAGCACCTCCCAACTAAAGAACAGTTCAATGGTATTCATGGAGTAACAGAAGGTTGGTTACACACTATTTCCAGGTTGTAATAGTGTTATCGAAATATATACTGTATATGTCGATAGACACAAGGCATATATTCAAGTACACTAAGTTCGATAGGAATTAACTTAGATAGCATTCAACTAAGAAAATTGTAATATAACTCTTTGCAATTTAAAAACAAAACAACCGGGCGAGTTGGCCGTGCGGTTAGGGGCGCGCGGCTGTAAACTTGCATCCGGGTGATAGTGGGTTCGAATCCCACTGTCGGCAGCCCTGAATATGATTTTCCATGGTTTCCCATTTTCACACCAGGCAAATGCTGGGGCTGTACCTTAATTAAGGCCACGGCCGCTTCCCTTCCAACTCCTAGGCCTTTCCTATCCCATCGTCGCCATGAGACCTATATGTGTCGGTGCGACGTAAAGCCACGAACAAAAACAAAAAACAAAAAAAGTTAATAAAAATCTCCCGCACAGTGTTCTTCATGCAGCAATGACAGATTGAGATACGGTAACTGCACTTCGTGAAGTTACAGTCAAGTGAGATCTACAATTTAGAGCTGGTAACAATGATACTGCATGACGGAACGTCAGCTGTCCTAATGTTGTAACGACCACGATGCTTTATATCCGTCATTAAAATATATCATATATATATAATATCTAGTTTTGTATTAACTCAAAGAAATCATCAGTAACGATCATTTATATGTACCCTGCGGTCTAGGATATCGAGGCCCCAGGTTCGATTCCCGGCCAGGTGACGGACGTTTACCTGAATCCGAGGGCTGGTTCGAGATACACTCAGCCTACGCGAGAACAAGTGAAGAGCTATCTGGTCATGGGATAGTACCCTTGATCTCGACAATCAAGAAAAACGACCGAAAGGATTCGTCGCACTGACCACGCGTCACCTCGCAATATGCAGGCCTTCGGGATGAACAGCCGTCGCTTGGTAGATCAAGGCCCATCAGGGTTGTAGTGCCATACGGGGGTGAGGGGGATGTTATAAAGTACTCGTTCTTCGCGTCTCCGACAATGCAGAATGCTCTGAGCGTTAATCAACAAGCGTTATGTAGTTCCTTTGGAGATGAACTGAGGTACGACCGTCCCGCAAAACACTTCCCTCAGTGCTGATATCCGTATTTCATACTGTGGAAAAGCAGACACGTTAAAATGCTAAGTGAAAGTATTAGTTCTCCGCTTACAGACAATGGAAAAGCATGTTCTAAACCAGCAGTGTGTGTCGGCAGCTGCTGTAAAAGACATGATATAGGCTTTTGGGCTTATGCCGTGTCAAGAAAATAAGACGAAGTTTTTATGTTTCGCAGAGAACTATGATCTGCGTCATCAGAAGAAAATCTCGACTGTCCACGAGAAAGGCTTCTAAAACAATGAGGTTTTAATTGAGACGTTATCCAATAGAAGTGGAAATGGTAAGTTCATTCGTCACCAGGTGGCTCCTCGGACGCGGTACAGCGCTAGCGTTCGAAGCGGAAGCTGACGGAACCATCAGAATCAGTCTGGGAGGGTCATATAACATAACAGGCATACACACATATGAAGGCTGTAAAAACTGGTTAATTCTCTAATGTTTTATTTTCATTTTAACGATGCCAGCATTTTCAACTGAAAGATGATCTCCTCGCCTTAATGAAGAATTTAGTTTGTTGATTCACACTTACCTACACATCTACAAAGTAGTACTAGAATGTGTCATACAAGCCGAGGTAAAGGTGTATTCCTTCTCGGGCGAATTGAACATTTACCTGTTGTAGTCATTTCATGCACTTGGTATTTCATTACCATACTTCTTCACTTTCAAATATTTCTCTGTTTTATACTAAAGACAAACCGTACAAGTATTTTGAATGTAGATGACCGTGAGGCTTAGATTACATTTTAATACCGGACAGAAGTTAAATTGCTCTCTGAATCGTATTGTGTTTATAGCGTACTTTCGACTCGAATGACCAGGGCTCTCTCTCCTGAAGTAATATAACATTTTTGGTCCTTAGTGCATTCTGTTAAATAAGTTCATAGCGACTAGAATGTATTGTACAGTTCACATAACTGAATATTTTCCTTCAAAGAAGATACTTCGAATCCTAGAAAAGCTTACATAATTCAGATTGTATTGATTGCGCATCACCATAAAATGTTGTAAGTACCTGTCTTGTTGGAGAAACCAGTATTCAAGCCAGTTGCAATTCTAGGCAGAAAGGAATGAATAACAATCGAGTCGTCTCCAACAGTTCTTTGAAAACACGTAAACGAGTACTGTATATTATTGATTTATTACAAGTATGTTCATTTAATGCTATAAAGTTAAAAGAATACATGAAGATTAGACTGGTGACAGGTTTTCGTCTAATGACGTGATGGTGATATAGTAGAATAGGAGTTGAAGCTTCTGTATGCAGATGCCCTAATGAATAACGGTTTCATTCTATACAACGAAGCGTCTCACCAGAAACTGTGGTGACGACAATCGTTACGGCGTCAAAATAAGAAAAAATCATTAACAAAAAAAGAAGACAATACTCAATAAAATATTCAACATTTGCTGAAAGGCAATGTTACACGTCAATAACAGAGCGTCGTGCGTTCTAAACCATTAAATGATGTCGACAACTGCTGTAAAAAATTGGTTAAAACCTAGAATGATTTATGTCGTGCATAACGACGAAATTAGATAAACGAACATCACACATACACTGCCTGACAAAACAAACTGAAGCACCCAGAAGGGAAGGGGAGAAACTAAATGAAACTTAACGAGCTGAGAGGATGTGTGACATTTCAGTGATTACAAAATCGAGTCAAATTTACAAAGAACTTGGCAGTACCAGCCCACTTATCAGTATGACGTTGCACTTCCTCTGGCCTGGAGGCATGCCCTGATTTGGTTGGAAAGGGTGTCAAAGCCGTTGCATCCTCTTCTGAGGCATGCTGACCCACAGCAGCTGTAACTGGTCCTTGAGATCCTGCATACTAGCACTGGGACGGAGTTGACGTCCGAGCTGGTCCTACACATGTTCTATCGGGGACAAATCTGGGGATCTTGCTGGCCACGGGAGTACCTCAACATCATGCAGACAGTTCATGGAGAGACGCGTTCCGTGTGTGAGCGAGCATTGTCCTGTTGAAAAATGGTACCACGATACTGCCGCATGAGAGGTAACACATGAGGACGCAGGGATGTCCGTGAAGTACCCGGTACCGTTGTGCCGTCAAAGTTCCCATAATCACTACCTGCCATGCCCTGAGGTCATACGACGCCAGGAGTAACACCGCTGTGCTTCTCCAAAACACTGGAAGAATGGGACCTCCCCCCAGGTCGCCGTCATACTCGCAGACGATGGTCGTCTGGGGTACTACAGAACCGCGATTCATCGCTGAACACAACGCGACGCCATTAATTAGCAGTCCATGTTTCCCAGTCACGGCATCACTCCAAACGCAGTCGTTTATGTTGTTGTGTTAACGGCAGCCTACGCATGAGACGGTAATTCCCTAGTCCGGCTGCCAGTAGTTTCCAACCAATGGTGCGGGATGACAAAGAATGTTGCAGGGAGTTCATTACGTATTGTTCTCGGATGGAAGGTGTGAAGAGGTTACGATGTGCTTGGCGCACAATAAGGCGATCCTACCTTATGGTGGTCAGACGTGGTCGACCGGAAACTAGACGATGAGTATGCCTGCCCTCACTTTCCAATGCAGTCCAAAATCGGGTCACTGTTACATCCGAATGCCCCACAAATCTGAATATTGCACGATTCGACCAGCCAGCCAAATAAGGACTCACAATTAGGCCCGTTTCAAACTCTGTCACGTGCTAAAAACGCTGTCTCACACGAGTACGCGGCACCTCCATGTCCTTCAGAGTGATCTTAACAACACTAATGCACTGGTGGCCATTCTACCTGTCAAAGAAAATTGCAACTCTATTCATTTACTTACCCGCCGATGATGTGTACGTTTGCGAAGTTACTGCACATTTCTTCTGCGTGCTTCAATGTTTTTGTCAGACAGTGTAAGAAAGAAATTACGTCTGATATCTGTGAGATAATTTTACAGCAAATTTTGACAAATATTGCTAAAATGTAACTGATATTCTGAGGTTTCATAATATCAATCGTGCACAATTACTTGTTAGTAACAGAAACCATGAATCTACGGAACTATCACCTAGTATGTGCATGATTACATGTGTGTCGACTCATGCTGTAATGAGATTCTGGAGCACGTTCGTGGACAGCCTCTTCCTGTCAGCGGCTTGTGGTGAAATACACGTTTCTTGGCTCTCTCTGCCTCCGTGCAGTTTGATCTATTTTTGCATTTGATTTTTCCTTTATAGTATAAAAACCAAGTATCAGATAATTATTCAAAAAGCACAGGCAGATGTACAAAGCATTTAAAACGTTGCCAGTAAGATCTCCATAATAACTCTCCACAAAATAAGTCATTGGCTTTTGGACTTGCTCTTTCAGATGATCACCACTGATATTTCCCTTATTTTTCACTGTATAGGAAGAAAGAGCTAAAATGTTTGAAAATAATAATCTACATCAAATGGAGATACGTCAAGTTTTACGTTTTAAATCCCTCCGATGAATTTTTGAACAAGTTAAAGCTAAGATCCCGGTCAGCCTTATCCTGAACTTAAATATCAAATTTCATGAAAATTCCTCAATCTGTTTTACCGTGATGTAACGAGAATTAAACTGACGCCGCCATAAACCATTACTTGTCCTGTCCAGTACAGCTTGTGTTGTTGATGCTTGTTGTTTAAAGGGGCCTGCCATCTAAGGTCGTCGGCCTAGTCCAGTACAATAAACAATTATCAGGTTAATGTTTAAAAAGTACAGAAAGACGATCAAATACGAGGATTGGGGCAAAAGTCATGGCAACTATTTTTTTTATCACAAACATATATGTGTTGTGTGGAAGTTCTGCACGCACATTGCGTATGCAGAACAACAGATGGCTCTGTGATAGCTGGTAGTAACGCAGCGAGGGCTGTGAAATCAGTCAGTTGGTGAGTGTCGTGCGAGATGGAAGTAACCCGTGTTGAGCAGCGTGCTTACATCAAAATAGCCGTTCTCTGAGGGAGAAATGCGATGGAATGCCACAGTAAATTAGTGGAAGCCCTTGGGAATAATGCCCTACCATACCATATAGTAGCACGGTGGGTAGGAAAGTTTTCAGGAAGGACGTGTGTCAACCAGTGATGAGCAACGTTCGGGACGACCTGTCAGTGTGCGGACTGACGTGGCACGTGCGGTCATCGAGCAGCTCCTGGATGAAGGCAGACGATGGACGCTACTGGAGTTAGAAGGCAAGTGGCATCGAGAAATGCACCGTCCACAAGATATTGCGTAATGAGCTGCAACTGCGCAAAATCGCATCGCGGTGGGTAACGCATGCACTGACGGAAGTTCAAAGGTGGGTGTGCTATGCAATATGCTCCGACCATTCGAAAGATTAAGGAACCATTACGTGGTAGGCGTTCTGCAACACGAGAGGGCATTGCTAATGCTGTGCGACAACAGGTGACCCGATTCACACATGGTGCAGCAAATGCTAAGGCAGATGGTATTCACATCGTTGGCAGCGTGTGGTGTCAGTATCAGGGGACTACTTCGAGGGTCTTTAGGCCCAGGTTTGTCATGTCCACTTTATGTGTACTGTGTTGTCATTCTTTTGCACCGGGAAGGCCATATACTATCGTAATAAATTAGTGTGTTACGATATTTCAGTGCTATTAATTCTCCACACATGTAGTTAACACCTTGTCCTTTCGTCTGTATATGTCACATTTTCCAACCGGACTGGTATCTTCGAGAAAAAAAATAGTTGCCATGACTTTTGCCCAACCCTCGTATATTGTACCGATAGTGATGCTCACAAGCTTAGTATTATTAATTAGTTCCAAGCGTGCTTCCAGAATAAATGCATACACACCTCTTCAAGAGAATGTAGTTAAAATAATTTATACCACAAAAAGTCAACCTTCAGTTCCATAAAATTTCCGGCAGTTTTAATTATTTTTGTGCAAAACTACAGTCTGCAGGAAATTTCTTATATAAAGTTTGAATTTCCTAAGTGATCGAGAAGTTGATAAAAATCCTCGGACAGATCCACAGGACAGAAAGCTCAATCAATTTTGTAAATAATAATAATAATAATAATAATAATAATAATAATAATAATCGTATGGCCTCAGCTACAGTGTGCAGACATTTCAATTTGACGCCATCTGGCTGTCTGCTCGTCAATTTCGACGTTCCGTTTTACTCTAGGCCCAGTAGATAGCAGACCGAGTAAACCAAAACTCTCTTGGGCGTCTATGGCTGAGATTTAATGAATTTTGTCGGGTAAACACCACACGTGTCACCAGAGATCTTTTACATGCCGACATCGTACGACATGGAGTGTCGAATGGACTTTTTTTCCGCCCTTCAAAAATCCGACTACCTCTGCCGGGTTTGAACCTACTGGTGGAGGATCCGCTGGAAGGATCAAGAAATGTCATTTCCTACGATCAAAAACATGAGTGTCCGCTTGATGGATCAAGGAACGCCATTTCCTACGATCTAGAATATCATTACGCTGTAGGTAGAAAGTTCTTATGTCAGTGTTGATGGCATCCTCCTATCCTTGTTTTTGTCTTCCAATTGGTCAAGTCCCGCTGACTTTAGGGTCGTAGGTAGCATTGGCGAAGGTGTTCGGCGCTGCGTGCATGATATGGCCATACTACTAGAGACGTCTCTTAAGCATTTCTCATTTATTGCGGCGATGCCAATCTTCCACCAAACAACGTCGTTTGTAATGTGGTCGAGACAAGAGAGTCCCATCGAGCAACGCAACATATGCATCTCCATAACGTGAAGCAGTTATTCTACTCGTCTCCTTACTGGCCAGCACTCAGCTCCATAGATAGCGACTGGGCGAACAACTGTGCGATATACTTTCGACTTCAGGCATATCGGCATTCTGCTGTCAAAGAGCACTCCCATTACCTCCCTCCGTTGCCTATATCCAGCATTTTCCTTCCTCGCATTTGAGTGCTGATGTTGGTGTTACTGCATACATGAGATCGAAGTAACGGAAGGTATCGGCCTTCGGTAGGTATTCAAAATCACCGTCTCTCTGGTTTGTTAGGCATTCTGTCTTCTTGATAGCATGTTTTTGTTGTGTTTTTTCTGTCTTTTTTTATTAACTGCTTTACGTCGCACCGACAAAGATATGTCTTATTGCGACGATGGGATACAAAAGGGCTAGGAGTGAACAGGAGGCGGCCGTGGCCTTAATTAAGATAATACAGTCCCAGCATTTGCCTGGTGTGAAAATGGAAAACCACGGAAAACGATCTTCAGGGCTGCCAACAGTGAGGTTCGAACCCACTATCTCCTGGATGCAAGCTCACAGCTGCGCGGCCCTAACCTCACGGCCAACTCGCCCGGTTTTCTTGGTGTTAAGAGGACGATCAAATCTGCTGCGGGCGTCATTCCAGGCTTGGACCTGGTATTGCAGATCATGTTTTGAGGTGCTGGCAAGCATGACATCATCCGCACAGATGGAATTTTGCGCTGTAGGTTCAGTATGATTGTGTCCGCTACACAAATAAAGAGTAGAGGTGGGAAGGCTGAACCTTGATGGACACCAACTTTGACCGAAAAGCTGTCTGACATACCAGCTGCTCATCGCATTCTACTACTGCTGTTAACATACAGCATTTGAACCCAATTAATAAGTTGTTCTGGAACTCCTGTGATTTTTCAGTGCATACCAAATTAGACGGTGTGTTATGCGGTCGAAAGCCTTCCCAAGGTCAAGAAAGAGAATGTGAATGGACCGGGTTTTTTAACAGTGCTTCTCAAAGAGTTGTCGAGCTGTAAATATCGGATCAATGATTTCAGATCGCCTGATGTTACCTGAGATGTACAATGCCACAAATCTTTTATCAAGAATCCTTTCTAAAATTGTCATTGTGTGTAACAGGAGGCGGATTCCACGATAATTAATTGGAGAGCACACAGTTGGATTACCCTTGTTCATGAAAATTGGGATTGAGAGACTTGTTGCCCAGTCTCTGGGTATGTAGCTAGATCACTATTCTTCTTCTCCTTCTTCTCCTTCTCCTTCTCCTTCTCCTTCTCCTTCTCCTTCTCCTTCTTCTTCTTCTTATTATTATTATTATTATTATTATTATTATTATTATTATTATTATTATTATTATTATTATTATTACTATTAATGGTACTGATTTTACATCCAGCTAATTACTTTTATGATTATCGGAGACGCCGATGTGCCGGAATATTTGTCCCGCAGCAGTTCCCGTACGTGCCAGTAATTCTACCGGAACACCTTCAAATACCACCGGGCAGAACCAGTATCGAACTCGCCAGATGGAATCTAGAAAGCCGCTGCTCTATTATCTGTTACAATCAGCCAGACATATAGCAATCATTGTTCAACAGGGCAGGAATTAAGGAGAATTTTGTTTCCAGTACCTAGGAAGGAAGAACTCTAATTTTTATACAATATCCTTTTTTGTCCAGAGCGATATTTCATGTTTTGAACATTATATTCGACCGGCAAAGTACAGACGATAGAAAGTACAGAGTTGATTTTCTTTAATCCACCATGGCTCCATGCTGACGACGAGGTTGGGTTGCAGGGTACAGATTTCAACCCAGATCCCAAGCAAGCCTCAAAGGAAGCCAGCTCAATTCTCTTGTGATTGACTGCAGGAGCCAATCGCACTTGTAAGAGCTCTCCTCATAGCCCCTGCCTGCTGAGTCTCTGAACTGTACTAATCTGAGAGTTGATGAAACATAGCGCGTTCGAGCGTTGTTCCGTTCCGTTACGCGTGTGTGTGTGTGCGCTGAAAAGTTCGCGCCGAGAGAAGCCAATTAATACAGCGCGAGTGCGACAGAGACACAAAAATCCTCGCTTCCCTTACCTTCAAGCAAGTTCCTTCAGCAAGCAAACAGCGTGCTTTTCACAACTACCAGCAAACGAGCCAATTTAAAGCTTCTCTCTTATTATAAACCTTTCTAAAAGATGCTCGAAGTTCAGGATACTTACTGACCCATAATGTATTACAATTATTGTTACAACGCAGCCGTCCGTATTATAAGAATATCAAATAGCGCAGCATGTCTGAATTTGAATTAAAGAGAGGTAGCAAAGAAAAAACTGTATCACAAGCTAATAATGACATTACTCTTGGCGTTGCTGGATCAGTATCTCTCTCTCTCCCTCCCTTCCTAGTCATTACTTGAACCAGGCGGGTAGAAAAGTCTGAGACAAACTTTTAATTGGATTTTGATTGTGCACTATGCAAAATACTTTTTCTATTTATTTTAAAACGAATTCGATACAGCTTGCGCTCAAGCAAGAGTCATGAGGTGGCTATTCGGCAATCCACATTAACCTGAAATAGGAATAGGCTATTACAGCGCATATGTAATGCGAAAAGTTAATTTTCTGATCAGCATTACTTTTATTTTTAACGAGGAAACTTTACAAGAAGATACTTTCCATAACAGAGTTTGATTTCCCGTTATAGGTAACACATTAATAAGATGGATGCTAATGTAACTTTCAATCACCTTAAGCCTAGAAGAGATGCGACCGGTAAGATTATGGAGAAAATGAGTCGTGGGTATTGTTCCCACAGCACACCATTATCTTAGTATTTAACAGTTCAAACTTTTCCCAGTTTTAACTTTCCTTTCAAGTTACCGAAAACCGTATGGAGAAAATAAACGAGTGAGCCTAAAACTATCTGACAAAGCATTGTCTATGGTACAGTAATACGATTTTCTATATACCATAATCTGTTTTAAAGCATTCTCGACAGAAATGAGGTTGTGCTGGCAATTCGAGCACCCACTCACTTTATTCCATATTTTCATGGCCAGACCAAGATACTCTGGAAAAGGAACAAAATTACATTTTAGAAAACTACATATCTGCGAACCATGCGTCATACTGGGTGGATTGTTCCTAGCATGCATACTGGACTATGTACACTCTTAGCGAACATCTCGCTCTGTGGATCAATGGTTGAGTACCGGCCTCAGGGTTCCACAATTGCGGACTCAAACCCGGAAGAGGTAGTCGGATTTTTCAAAGACTGAGAAAGTCAGCTCGTCACTCCATGTTCTCCAACGGCATGTAAAACATCATTTGGTGTTTAACCAAAATTTGAAAAACAACCACAGATCGCCTAACAGAGATAGTTCCTCTACCATCTGACAGAATAAAACGGAACACCAAAACTGACACACTGGCAGTCTAGAAGGCGTCAAGTAAAAATGACTGCATACGGTGGTTGATGCCATAATCATCATCACCATCATCATCATCACCGAGAAATGCACTAGCCGAAAGCATTTGGCAACAAGCAACACACTAAAATTCTTGGAATCATCAGGTGATGGCAAAGAACGTTTGTGGTCATTGCTCACAAATGTCACCAGTCATTCATCTCTTAACGGTCAGTGTTACAAGCATCGTTAGGCAAAGTTATCTCATTGTTGCACATCAATTTTAGCATGCCCTCCATCTAGAAAGCTAACAAATTTATTCTAATATTCAAGGAGGTTAATGATTAAATCGCTCATGGGCTACAATAGTGGCACAACTCAAAAAACAAGTTCTGAGACAAATGGGTACAAAGTTTCCCTCGGTAGTGAAATGCAGAAATCACACGATAGATCTATGGAATAAAGAGCAAGCAGTGCTAAGTGGCTCAATAAAAGTTCAGTTAATAAAAATATTACTTAAAAATTGCTCCTTCATTCCCCTTGCCGAAGCCATGACCTAGAAGTTTTGAGACATGTCACTATCGCTGCAATTTTAAAAAAATGCATTGAGTGGGACTACCTTGGGTGTTTGCGGCTTATAATTATGAAACAAATTTACGAACAACGCTAGAGCCTGCAATAACTCCGAGTTCGTTGTTTTTTTATTTATTTTTTTAGTTGTGCCATTATTGCAACCTAAAAGCGAAATGTTATAACATTTCTTAATAACCTACAGACGTTAATGAAAGAAGAAATTAAGCTTGTAGTTTTACATGGCTGTTGATATCATAATCCTACCTGTGGGACCCCAGTTTTACGTATAATCCGAACAAGGACGCAACTATTCATTTCAAATATGCTACATGCAATAGTCCGAATTCGAACTGAGGCCACCTCGGTGAGAAGGCAGTGATTAGCCGCTTACGAAGTACCCCACGATTTCAAGAGACGGATTCTAGTTTAAAAGCTTGATCTTACAGAAGGTGTTCCTTTGTTTTAGAAAGTGTTACATATACAACGTATACAATCAATCACACAATCAATCCAATCTATATGATTAAACATTCATCGAATCATTGCATCATACTTAACGTTTAATTAGCCATAGCGTGCATGGTTACGCCACTATTCATCCCTGGTAGTAGTTTACAGTTGAAAATGCAGTATTTATTCAAGTAATATGAACTTAGGAGGGATTAGATTTACAACTTGTGAGACGTGATTTGACAACGAAAAACCAGCTAAGTTTGGCATAGCGCCCACTTATTTTTTTAGCTTCCTATTACACACGAGCTGCTGTTGCAAAACTTCTGATCAGCTTCGATCCGGTTTATACCTTGCTTTACTGATAAATATGTTTTTGACTTCTCTCTTTTTATGTTATTTTTGAACTTCTCGGTTTCCATCCTTTTCCCATTAAGTTCTTACGACAAGGCTTATGATCACACGATGGAAATCAAAATGAAGTAATCTCTTAACACCTACAGTGACAGTCATCATTTTTCGGACAGGCAGAGTTTCTTTATATTTAACAAACAAACAAAAAAAGATTAATAACAAACATTGCTTACTCCAGAATGAATAGTTACACATACAGATACCAAAAATAAACATGCACTTAATTTTATGATACAAAAAAAATTGAAACTTACGAATGAAACTTACGAATGGAATTACAATAATACAAAATTGCCTGTCCATAAATATACGGACAAAAATGCAAGTACAACAAAAATATGAAGGATGGAGTCCATGTAGGACTCAGGCAGGCGTCTCGGCATGCTCCCCACGAATTTTCTTGTGGTGGAATGGGACCATTTTTCCCACTCCTCTTGCAGTTTCCGGATGTTGTTTTGCAGTACATCCCATAAATTCTCTATGGGGTTAATGCCAGGACTTTGTGGGGGAGGATTCACAACTTTAGGACAGTTGCACAACAACCATACCCAACATTATAGGCCGTATGTTTCGGGTCGCTGTCCTAATAACATTTAAAACAGTCCACCAACTCCCGTATTTTCTGCACTTTTCTTCGGGTTGTTTTGTTAAAATCTGATGATACTGGCGGTGGTCCAGGTTTCCATCTATAAAGACCAGCTCACTTACTCCTTGAGCCGACATACAGCTCCAAACCATAATATATCCCCCCTTCCATGTATTACCGTTGCCTTCATTTTTTTTTTTTTCAAACACTCTATTGGGCTGTCTCCAAACTATGATGCACCCATCTGAGCCAGAAACGGTGAATTTCGATTCATGACAGTCTTCCATCAGTTCGTGTCTTTGCCAAGATGCTCCTTAGCAAATCGTTGCCGCTTGATCCTATTTATTTTGTTGATATAGGGCTTCCTTCTTGCAGTTCGCCCGTGATAATCACCTCTATATAACACCCTCCGGATAGTACTTGCAATTATCTTTCCAAACTTGCTCTCAGCTGCAGCAGCAATAGTGGTTGTAGGAAGACATGGATTTCTTTTCACTCTTCTTAGTACTGCTCTCACTTCTCTCCTAGTAAGGAACTTCGGGTGACCTCTCTGTGGCAAATTTTCAATTCTGTCTTGAAATTTGTATCGGCAGATACTTTTCTTCATGTTCTAACTGTTCGACCCTAAGCTTCTCACTAGAGGAGATGAAAGTTAATACCATGGGACACATGAATATCAAATAAACTATATGTGGCTTGCCCGCAAATTGCCACGCAAATAGAAACAATTAACATTCCATGGTTTCCCATTTCTCTATGTGATGTTTAGGCGCCAGGGTTACAGTTTTAAACAAAACTGTAAACCAAAATTTATATTTACTAGCATAGAGACTTATACTTAAATCACAGGGGTAGGATTTTAAATAATTAACCATTAAGTATCGTTTGAGAAAGAAAATTAACGCAATATAAAATACAAATGAATTTATTATACAAAAAATGAGATGAATCGGAAAAGTTCCTTAAAGCGTGGAGGGATTTAGAATTTACGTTACTCAAATTACTATTGCTTACTTTATCTAATTGAAGCTCACCAATTGCAGTTTCCGTTGAAGTCATCTGGTTTCCGTGGTTACTCGTTCTCTTCTTCTCGATGTAGAATTGACTCCATGGACATCCTTCCTTCTCTGATGTGGTACGGGCTATCTGGACTAGCACTCCCTAATTGCCTAGTCTTTAAATTAGACATTGGCCCTATACTTGTAAAAACTGATCAGCGTTGATCGTATGAGGAGAAAATTCAGAGATATGAATTTTTCCATGTTAGTAGAAATCTCAATCCAACTGAGCTATACTATTTATACGGCACAGACTTGTACCAAATTCCATGGACTTGAACTAAACATAGTTCTTCGTCCAGAAGATTTACTGAATATAACACAAGTCGTAAGCTTGTTTCGTCTCACGTAGATCCGATAACATTACCGCAGCTGAGTAAAGTGTTGAAGCGACAACACACTGTACAAAAATAACTATGTCTCGGAGAGACCACACACTGTCTCAAAATCAATAACGTCGTTCAAAGTAGATGTTCACAGTAGAAGTAGCGATGCGAGTCAGTATCCGTGACTCCGTGTTAGATAATATCACCGGGCGCTCCCCACTCTTGGTGGCAGCTCAATCTCAGATCTCTATATAACGAAGCATCTGATTCGTAGATTTCATTATCATCTCCCTCTTCTTTCTTCTTGACAAGTCCAGTAGGCGTGGCGATGATGTAGTCTGCAAGCCTAGCCTTGCACGCGGGTCGCTGTGTACTGCCTAGCTCATGAGTTTAACCCAATGACTCATGTAATTTTCCCCCGCTATAATAATAACCTTTTCCGTATACACAAATACGAGATGAAATGACAACCATGTCTCAACATATTGACCATATTTACAGTACATTATGAATTCCTATCCTACCTAATATAATAATTTAAATAATAAATGATGTTATAATTATATAATATGATTGCAAAAGCCTTATTTACAAATGCATGGCGTTGAATAAATATGATATTACGAATGATTGCCGATGGCGGATAAACTTGATATCAAATGATATCGCGTAAAATGATAGTATATTAAATTAGTCTGGCTGGAGAAGCCTGGACGGTTACAATGTTCAACAAATCGGCGATTTGTCGACATGTTTTTCCTTTTTCATGATGGAATATTACTAATTGCCTTTGATCATGTGTACTGCTCTTTCCTCTGCGTCCCATTTCACTCATGAATCGTTGTGTCCGTTTTGTGCATGAGGAAGGCACTGACTGGACCTGCCTGCACAGCGCGTAAGAAGTGCAAAGCATGCCTTGAGTAGCTAAACGTCTCCTGTCCGAAAAATATTGACCAGCAAATCTTCCTATTTCAAGTAAGTGAAAGGTATTATTACTTTGTACACACATCTAAAAATTGCAATTGGATAATTGCAGTACCTACGAAGTGCATTGAATTCAGAGTTTAGTAATTTCGAAATGTTACGTTTCTTTCTTTAATAACAGGGGTATTACAAATACAGATTATTTTGTCCGAAAAATCTGACTGTCACTGTACGTACCCACTTAGTGCCAGTGAATTTCGTTCGACGGAATCGACTGTCCTTGGGAAATTCGTTTTGTTTTGTACAAGGAGATCACTGTGTGACTATGCACTGCGTGACTATGCACTGCGACCAATAGACCTATAGGACGATGGTGAAACCCCGTGTCGGCATCAGGCCTACACCTGCCGAATAACACCAAGGGATCTGATCAAGGCTTAACATCGCTATCCGACGGGCGAATCACTATTAACAGCATCAGATGGCCTCAATTCCACCCAGGCTATTGACATGCAATCTAGTGATTAGAAATTGTATATCACCACCTCTCCTATCCTGCCGGCCATCATTACGACGGTGTCCGACTCGTTGGCTGAACGGTCAGCGTACTGGCCTTCGGTTCAGAGGGTCCCGGGTTCGATTCCCGGCCGGGTTGGGAATTTTAACCTTAATTGGTTAATTCCAATGACACGGGGGATGAGTGTATGTGGTGTCTTCATCATCATTTCATGCTCGTCACGACGCGCAGGTCGCCTACAGGAGTCAAATAGAAAGACCTGCACCTGGCGAGCCAAACCCGTCCTGGGATATCCCGGCACTAAAAGCCATGCGTTATTTCATTTCATTTCATTACGACGGTGATTTTTTTTCTACCAACAGGAATCGGACCAGCTAACCATGGTGAGAGATCATACGGACTTAACGCCTTAACGACCATCCCCATCAGACAGGCTTTTAAATGAGTAAATGTAAGGCATAGGTCCTGTGTCAGTTTTGGATACCCCTTATATTTTACAATTCATCACTAGACACAGGTTGCTAACTTTGCTTCTCCTAATCAGTACACATTCTTAAGCATTTCCAACATGTCCTTTTAATACCTCTGGCTTGCTAATTGGTCGCAGTGCATTAGCGTATGATGTGTACATGGCAATCAAAATATGCAAACATAATACAAAGCATACAAGTTAGTGACAGCATCAGGACTTCACTTGTATATTTTAATGTCCAAATTTTTAATCAATGTAATCACTTCCGGTGTTACTTCAAAGAATTCCTCCGCAGAACCAGGAAATGCACGTAGGGGGGGCACTCTAGAACTATATGCTTGATAGACTGCACTTGAGCACCATAGTCACAGCAGGGAGAATCTACCCATCCCCATAGATGTAAGTCTGCGCCAGTCCTACCAACACAACATCGGATCCTGTTCAGAGTTGACCAAACAGCACGGCGCAAACTGAAGCCAGCCAGTTTCATAATGGGGTCGGAGATATCACATAACCCACTGGGAGACAAGGGCAGTAGATTTCGTAAAACTAACTACTAGTTCATTATTTTCCATAAAGCCGAGCTAAAGGAATTCCGTCCCCCCGGAGGAGATGAAAGTAAAACATAGTCGAACATCATTCAGAGCTTGAATTTTACTTTTACATTCGTAGTATACTTTCCTTGTGCCCTGGAAGACTCATATTTTAAGTGTGTTTGAAACTTATCAATAGGCATGCCTCAAAAGGAAAACCTAGCTGAACTAGGCAAAAATCTCGAATTTTTGTGACGAGGCATTGGTACAACACAAAACACGAGAATGCCATTTTAAAAAGATGTTAAAATAATAAAAACTTGGCATCTTAGCAACCAAACTGTAGTACGACACATTACAGATGACCTCATTTTCACATATACTCTTAAATACGTAAGTTTAAAATAAAAATAGCATTACTTCACATCCATAACAAGAAGAGATTAAACCGAAACTTGTTCAATGTGCGTCGTGATAAAAAAAAACGCGTGTCCTCATCCCGGGGTGGTGCAGCTCTTTCTAGGCACATCCCCAATGGAGGTGACCTGTATGTACCATTTCAACCACATGCCGGCACCCTCCCCCCCCCCCCCCCCACTTTCTGCCTTTCTTAAATTTCTAGCAGTACCGGGAATCGAACCCGGGCCTCTGAGGACGGCAGCTAATAACACTAACCGTTAGCTACGGGGGCGGACTGCGTCTTGATAAAGAACTGCAGAATGATGAAAATCACCTTTCGGCTAACACAAATCATGCATTTCCCGTGAACCCGTATAACCCTTTTCTTTATCATTTAGGAGTATTTTAAACGCTCCTGCTTGTCCGCGAGCTCTCGGCACTCACACTCTCGGAAGATCCCTTGCCGACATGGGTTAGGACAGCGTGAAGCTGCGGTGACAGCCAAGTGCGGGCGGGTGGGCCGACAGTCTGGCGCGGCCGAGGCGAGGTCATGCTCGGTTCCAGCCCGTCACACCACGCCCCAGTCCGCTCAGCTCCGCACAGCAAAATTTAATTAAATGGTAACTTACGTTCTGTCAAACTACCAATGACACCCAGAGAGAGAGAGAGAGAGAGAGAGAGTGAGAGCGAGCACATTTCTCTCGCTTCGACCCTTTACGAGCCAACCGACAAACATACCAAATAACATGTTCCTTAATGCATAAAAGAGGGTCGTCATACAACATCCAGACCAGGCTGTACGTCCAACACACGAAAGTTCTACAAGAGTAGGGCAAGTGGAACAGCCACGCATCATTACCCCTCCTGGCAATAATAGGCTTAGGCCTATACAACAGCTCAGTATTAACTACCCTGAGTAATTACGAAAATATAAGGCAAATCACAGCGCACATTAAATATGTGCTCACAACGCAATGATATCAGTATCCATTCCAAAAATTCAATTTCCCACAGTAATCAAATAAAAATTAAACACGAGCGCGCGCACATACCGTTAGTCTGCCCCCTCTTCTTCACATTTTAAAACTTTAGCTTGCTTCGGTACTAAGAACAAGCATTATCAGCGGTGGTACGTGCATGCAAACAAAGCAAGTGTTCAACTTGTTCTTACCAATGAGGATGTTGGAAGTGTCCTGTGGGCCATTTACTTTTTGGGGCTCATAAGAGGTGCGCTCAGGTTGATGCTCCACGCGCAGAGGCGGTCTGTTATTTTATTTTATTTTAATACTATGACGATTGATGTGAGAATGATTGTGAATGATGAGACGATAAATATAATTCAGATTATTTATTTTGAATTAATCAATCTTTTTGATTGGTCGCACTGACACAGATAGGTCTTATGGCGACGATGGGACAGGAAAGATCTAGGAGTGGGAAGACAGCGGCCGCGGCCTTAATTAAGGTACAGCCCCATCATTTGCTTGGTGTGAAAATGGGGAAACCACGGAAAACCATCTTCAGGGCTGCCAACAGTGGGTTGGAACCCACTATCTCCCGAATACTGGATACTGGCCGCACTTAAGCGACTGCAGCTATCGAGCTCGGTTAAAGTTATTTAGAGATATATGTTTTGGAGATCACTGATAAATGCATGACGTAGCCTATACAATTCATTTAAACAATGCAAAATAAATTACAAATCTTTATAATAAATAATGTTATTGACCTTACGGCCCACGAACTACTTTTACGGTTTTCGGAGAATTACTAATCTAATTTCTTCAATCATTTTGATAGGTTTAGATGATTTCATGGTGTAAAAGTTGTATAAAACTTTCTAAGAACTGGAACTATTCGAGCAACATCTTGATATTATACACAGGGTTTTTCAGCTTTGTCCACTTCAACTAACTCGTGAACAGTCAAAGATATTGACATTCTGTTTTCACTTTCAGTAATGGTACCTACGAGGTCATAATCGGAATGACAGTACTTTTTCATGGCGTCAATATATAGTGTTTTAAATGTAACTACGGAGTTATCTGCAACCCAAAAATACATGATAAAATGTATAATTTAACACATTAATATCGCCATAAGTAAAAGGTAGAGGAAAAACTGTATGCGACGGGTTCTATGGCACAACAATAGCATCCTGACATGACATTAAACCACACAGGACTGAACGAGCTAGTTGCTTAGCTGTTACCTAGCTTGCATTCGGAAGATGGTAGGTTCGAACCCCACCATCAGCAGCCCTGAAGATGGTTACCCGGTAGTTTACCATTTTCACTTTAATTAAGGCCATAACCGCTGGACCTCAAGTTCTAGCGCTTTCCTATCCCATCGTCGCCGAAAACCCACCCGTTAGTGCGAACACTAGGAAAAAAGAAAACCATACATTATTGTCAATAATAATAATGTTATTTGTTTTACGTCCCACTAACTACTCTTTTACGGTTTTCGGAGACGCCGAGGTGCCGGAATTTAGTCCCGCAGGAGTTCTCTTACGTGCCAGTAAATCTACCGACACGAGGCTGACGTATTTGAGCACCTTCAAATACCACCGGACTGAGCCAGGATCGAACCTGCCAAGTTGGGGTCAGAAGGCCAGCGCCTTAACCGTCTGAGCCACTCAGCCCGGCTACATTATTGTCGTCAGGAAGGACATCCCGTAAACCTGGGCCAAATTAAAATGCGTGATGGTGGTGGTGGTTGTACCGGGAGGTACACCTCAACGCCGCGCATTCAAAACTAGGGCCAAAATGAACTCCTCTATTGGTAAAACAGTGAAACTGAAAGTACACCAACTTGGAACTTTAATCAGAAGATGTCACCACTAAAATTGTTATTGTGAAGTTTCCTAAACTGACTGAATTTCTCCTAGTTTTGTTTGCTATACATGAAGAAGTTTGGACATTCTTCCATAGAAGACACTACCAAAAAACTATGATCATGCACCCTGGTGCGAAGTGAAAGAACTTATAATTTAAAGAAGTTTTGTATTTCTAGGTTTTTGTAACTGATTGATGTTCATTTATTTTTGGATTGGCAATATTTACTTTTTCTTTCCGCCAGTTTTGAATCTAGCCAATCACTAATTTCTGTAATTAATTTTCAACCTATCACAGGCTTCTTGTTCGATTCTGAGTGTAACTTTGAAATTGACCAATTGAATTGAGAGGGTGTGGTCGGTTTAATCTTGAATGATCTCGAACCTTCACTGAGGGTTTATAAACTGCGGCTTTTCATGTTTCTTGGCCAATTGATCGACGTCTTTCTGAGAGTGTGTGTTAAGCAGGAGGCGGGCGGCCTCTTTCGTCGGCAGCTATAACATTTACAAGGTAATGGCCACATAACTTCATTCTTTCTTGCTACCTCCGCAGTTTAATCCGAGGGAAAGGTCCGAATCATTTACTATGTAACCTACTTTTCTAAAATGTAACTTCTCCTTTAACTTCATTAAAACTTTAACTGTAAACCAGGGACAGAGAGCGAAGTACCCTCTCGAGCTCCCTTTCATCTTCGTTTGAGGTGGCTACGTTTTCCCAACCTTTCGTTTCTGTAATGTATTAAAATTATTTCCAACCGTGCCACCTCAAGTAGTTTGGGAATAGCCCTGCTTCATCGGCCGAGAATCCTATAGGTTTTAATATTTCATTATCTGGGAGTGCAGTGCACGCCTCCATTCAGTTTGTGGGCCGTTTATTTACCCTATTCTTTTTCGCCAAGGCCCTGTAGGTTGGGTACTAGATACCCCTGTATAACATTATCTTTCAATTTGTAAGTTGTGCCTTGATGAGCCAGTGATTGTAATTTTCTGATATTGCCTTGAATAGGCTAGAAGGTACTGAGATCCTGTTTGCTCTGTTTCAAAGTTTTTGTAAGATTAACGAATGCCTTTGGGAGGCTAGAGATTGTAACTGAGGGAGCATGTGCTCTTGAATTAAGGGGATTTCTGCCTTTGAATAAATGATTCCTTAGTGTCAATTAAAGTTTTGGTAAACTGAATCTGGTATCGCTGACATTAATAATATAAGAGAATTTATTGGACTCCAACCTATTCAATACATTACAATACATTACAATGTATTGAATAGGTTGGAGTCCAATAAATTCTCTTATATTATTATTGAGATTCTTTCAATACGGAAAATAAAATGATTTTCATTACTTGTAATCGCTGACATTGTAAAATAGGCGCTTGAAGCCCAAAATTGTTAAAGTTCTGAATCTTGGATTTTCCTAGGCTTGTTGCAAGATATATTGTTATGTTCAGTCAGTGAAAAACATTGTTAAGTTTGTTTTTGGAAAAGAAATATAACCTTTTTTTTTTTTGCTATGGGCTTTACGTCGCGCCGACACAGATAGGTCTTATGGCGACGATGGGATAGGAAAGGCCTAGGAGTTGGAAGGAAGCGGCCGTGGTCTTAATTAAGGTACAGCCCCAGCATCTGCCTGGTGTGAAAATGGGAAACCACGGAAAACCATTTTCAGGGCTGCCGATAGTGGGATTCGAACCTACTATCTCCCGGATGCAAGTTCACAGCCGCGCGCCTCTACGCGCACGGCTAACTCGCCCGGTAAATATAACCTTTTAAAGTTTTAAATCAATTCTTGATATCGTAGTTAGACCCATTCAAGCCCGCACCTTCTTTAACCTCTTTCTGCTCCACGGGTATCCCCGTAACAGTGGTGATTATAGTTTTAAGAGGAAGTACAACTGGGCAAACATCCTCCGACATGCGTGACACGGATCGCAACACATCCCTACCAAGTTGTGGAAAAAGTGGCAGGGAAAGGAGAAAAATCAATAAACAAAAGGAAAAAAAGGTCTAGTATGAATTATAGTCCTAATATTTAACATTACACTGAATGTAAGAAAGTAACGGTGGTAGTGGAAGTGCGTATTATTTGAAGAATAATCACCACTTCTTAATACTAATAAGAAGGGAAAAAGGAAGTGGTTTGATTCTTCAAAAAATTAACAAAAGAATGAGAATAGCTCCGAAGGTCGTGAAAATTAAAGACTCCCTGGGCTTCGCAAACCCAATACCATCGGCATCAGAAATGTACAAGGGTTGATGAAGAGAAGTCGAATAGGAAAGAAAACCCACCGTATATCTGCTTTACCCGTAACCTACGGCGATATAAGAGGTGTTATATCAAGCGTTTTATCATAGTGTAGTTATGGGCGCAGCAGAGCGCATACCTAGCTGTCAGGAGAAGGTGAAAGAACTTTGCGTGTAAACAGCTAGCTCATGTGTCATAGGTAGCGCGAATCGAAAGGGGCAGTCCCCGGCTGGCAAATGAAGCAAGTCTGAATAAGTTACATTACATTTTCTCGAGAAATACTTGTCCGATTTTCAAAAATAATCACGGAGCTGAATTCGTAATATTTTATATAAAACAACGTACCTCTATATGAAAAAAAAAATTAGAGCCGTCATCTCAGCAGATACCGACACCCTGGAAAAGAATTGCTGGTTCAATTATGAACCCCTTGGTAGCATTACTGGAAGTGAAAACAGAATTGTTCACGAGTTTTTTGAGGTGGACTTCTTAGCTGAATAACCCTGTATAAGTTTGAATATTACCTAAGAAATATCACAACAAATATTTTCTAGCAGAGGGAACTGAATTTTTAATGCTGCCTTTAGTGGCGTATAAGACTTTAAAATTATATACAGTAATCATTAATAAACAATTCTGTTTAAGCCAGCGCTGTCAAAAACGGCCACTGGTGGCTTTCGCCCACTGTTTAGCACAAACCTTTGCCAAGAGCTCGGTCATTACACGCATTACTCTCGCCGGGCCAGCTGTAAGACGGCAGTGGGTAAAGATAAAAGGCCTAGGAGTGCGAAGGAAGTGGCCGTAGCCTTAACTAAAATGTAAAAATGGGAAACCACAGAAAACCATCTTCAGAGCTGCCGATAGTGGGGTTCGAACCCACTATCTCCCGGATGCAATAATGAATGCATCTCAACCTGTGGATACGATTCAGTTTCTTGTATTATTATTATTATTATTATTATTATTATTATTATTATTATTATTATTAAAAAGTAGATATAATTACGTCTACGAAACAAAAGTTACATGTTATGCTTTCCCATGCTAAAGGCAATATGGTTTGGTTTATTATTCGTATTTATATTCAGCATATGTTTAACCAGCTTTTGTTCTTTAGTTCAACAAATGCAACCGTAGGAAAACGAGATAAACATTTGGAAGAGGGTAAAGTTTCATACAATCGGACAAAGCCACGTGGTCACCAACATAAACCGTACCTGGTGCACTGCTATGCTTTGTCTTCTCGATCAACCTTCTCTGAGCTTTCACGCTTGCTCTATAAGCGTTGATGGCATTGGATCTTGCCATAACGCCTTTTAAACTACAGTAAACCAAACCAAACCGCATCACTCCGGAAACCGTCGAAGTACAGTAGTTATTGAGACGTAAAAACAATAACAAACCCCATAGCGCAACAGCCCCGAAGGGTCGTGGCCTGCCAAGCGACCGCTGTTCAGCACGACGAATTCTCTCAGCCGATATTCTTGGTTTCCTAGGCCGAGGTCGCTATTTGACCGCCAGATAGTTCCTCAATTGTAATCAACTAGGCTGAGTGGACACCGAGCCAGCCTTCAGATCCAAGTAATAATCCATGACCTGGCCGGGAATTCAACCCGGGTCCTCCGAGTAAGAGATAGCACGCTATTCCTGCACCGCAGGGCCGGCTTTAAACTACAGTAATGGAAAATAAAACACTGAATTATCATTAATACGAAATATATAGGTAACTTGTCCACCGATGAACAAGGAAGAGAATACACTGTTCCTAGCAACCCCGCCCCCGGCAGCAGGCAAGCGATCCTCTTTCCGTTGACCTACCACCGCTGACGATGCTTGTGCATACAAAATTATATTAGATTGTTTTATATAATTAATTCAAGAAATTCCTTTTGGGAATCCCAATGAAGTAGCGGATTTGATTCCATGCGTTGGTAGAGATCACCGAAACAAAAATACTGTTCACCATACTAAGAGAGGTCGAATGGCATCAAAGCCTCTCCTCAAGATGGCTTGAAATGGGAAGATCGCTGACAATTAGATTGCAGCCTTATGCTAAACGTTGAATTAATCACCATATTACTCCTACAGGTTATGTTTTATAACGATAAAAACGGTCGTTTGTACCGGGAAAGTCAACTGTGTTATTTAATTTTACAACGTCGTTCTGAACACACACAGAGTATCGAAGCCGCAATAAATTTTTGATCTTCACTACCACGACGAGATTCGTACATAGTTGAAATTTCAGAGATTGCCCTCTATCATTTGAACTTCGCAAGATAGCTAACGAAAGAGTATATAATTCAATAATGCGAACAAGGATACTATTACACTGGTGAGGAGGTGGTTATTACAGTTTTTACGGTTGAAATAATAATTCAGCCTCTTAATTTTCTGTATGTGATGTTCACAATATCAAGGTTGCGCACTACAAACCGCGACAAGCTTCGAATCCCAATCCATTCAAGATACAGTCGATCTCTAAAACATCACCACATTACACATCCGTCTAGATGACAAAAGACCGGGGGAGTTGGCCGTGCGGTTAGGAGCACGCAGCTGTGAACTCGCATCCGGGAGATAGTGGGATCGAACCCCACTGTCGGCAGACCTGAAAATGGTTTTCCGTGGTTTCCCATTTTCACACCAGGCAAATGCTGGAGATGTACCTTAATTAAGGCCACGGCCGCTTCCTTCCTACTCCTAATCCTTTCCTGCCCCATCGTCGCCATAAGACCTATCTGTGTCGGTGCGACGTAAAACAAATAGAAAAAGATGACAAAACCACCAACAAAATTTATATTGGATGTCCAGCACTCGTAAAAGTCGCAAAGAAAAACAGATTCGGTGTTAATTACCTGTAATTTACAATAAAACGATCAATACATGAAATAATTATGTTGTAAGTATTTAAGAAAGCATATATAGGGCCAAGAGAGAAAAAGACGAGGAACAAGAAAAGGACTTGTGATGCCATCTACTAAATCATCTGCCTTAATAACAATTCATATACACCAGTAGGGAATTCCGTCGTCTAATACTAAACAGGGTGCAGTATCATGAAGTAATCTACGGAACACGACAGTCTCTCCTGCAACAGACAATAGGTAAATCATGTGACATTGCCCTTGCGTCACGGCGTAAGGAATTCTGAAGGTTGCACAGGAATTTTACCCACTTTTGGAACACTGTAATCCAAACGAGTTTCTAGATCCAAATGTACTCACTATTAATGGACACAAGTACATTGTGCCTACAAAACGGTCGGTATTGAGATTGCTCAAAGATCTTTTATATATTTGGTTCACGTGGATACGCCAGGAAAGGTTAGCGAGAGTGCAGGACCGGGGTCCAATTACATTTGTTTGTATTCCTGATTGGAACTTTAATACACATACATGAAGGGATTACAGGCCCACCGTACCAATCTACACACCCCAACCGTCCTTATAAATGCAGAGTATACCAGTGTGACGACCAGAGACAGTCACTGACAAACACTAAATCTGAATGTCATCGAAATGAACACTGTAACACTTACAGGGATGAAAAGAGAGTAAAAACGTAAAATTATGAGGACATGCAGGTAACAAAAAAAAAAAAAACACAACTAATGTTAGTAATAGAAAGAACGTAATTGAACGAGGTCAGAATTCTACCACAGACTGTTACATAACAAATCATTAAACGTAAATCTGAATAAATAAGTTGTCTCCGATGTTTGATACTGCATACACAGGTAATAGCATATTTGGCTTAGAGAAGTAAAAAACCGGGCGAATTGGCCGTGCGGTTAGAGTCGCGCAGCTGTGAACTTGCATCCGGGAGATAGTGAGTTCGAATCACACTGTCGGCAGCCCTGAAGATGGTTTTCCGTGGTTTCTTATTTTCACACCAGGCAAATGCTGGGGCTGTACCTTGATTAATGCCAAGGCCGCTTCCTTTCCACTCATAGGCCTTCCCTATTCCATCGTCGCCATAAGACCTATCTGTGTCAGTGCGACGTAAGCACATAGCAAAAAAAAAAAAAAAAAAAAAAAAGAAGTAAAAAAGCATAAGGTCACGCACCACACCGATACTGGTAAATTATTTACTTTCGCGCAGCCAGTACATGGTTTTGCTTCCCACCACTGTACGAAAGCGTCCAAAAATGCACGCAGGAGCATTTATATTTGCTTCATGGTAAGTTGTTGTCAGCCCTACTCTTCTGTCCTCGCTACTCACTGTTCTCTGTATTTCCTCAGGGGAAGGACCTTGCAGACACGTGCATTTAATCGTCTTTTTTCAGTTATATCACGGTCGATATTTTGCATTTTCTTGGTTTACAAACTGTAGTTTCGTTATTTGACTCTGATTCCTTCTATTTTGAAAACTGTAATCAGGCCCTTCTTTACGTTCTCGACGGACTATTGAACTGCTTTTTCGTCACGTAATTTGTAATTCAGTGGGGGTGTTAGGTGTACTTAGCTGCTGATTTTGGATTTCGGTTAATGATTTATCGGTTATTCAATACGGTACAAGTACTAAGGAACATTTTTTGATTGACGGCTCGACTGCTGCACATCGCGTGGTGCATAACAGGTCCAACTTATATTGCTCCTATACTGTGCAATGCCTACATGAACATCTCATAGAAGCGGCCATTTTTACAGGCTTCAATGAAGGTGAAATGTTCATGTCACGCACTCTTCTCATCCAATAAGATTAGCCCTTTCAGTTTCAACTAGTGCAGTTCCCTGTCAAATTTTGCATTGTAAATGCACAGCGGAAGTCTCAGCGGGTGGTTGGCGTGGATCTGAGGAACGGACTTTTCTCCTGCGAATAGCCATCCTCGAAGTACCTAAATTAAAGCCACAGGCTTCCTTCCCTCTTCCTTGCCTATCCCTTCCAATCTTCACATCCCCCACAAGGCCAATGTTCAGCATAGTAGGTGAGGCCACCTGGGAGAAATACTTTTTTTTTTTTTGTTATTTGCTTTATGTCGCGCCGACACAGATAGGTCTTATGGCGACGATGAGGCAGGAAGGGGATAGGATTGGGAAGGACGCGGCCGTGGCCTTAATTAAAGTACAGCCCCAGCATTTGCCTGGTGTGAAAATGGGAAACCACGGAAAACCATCTTCAGGACTGCCGACAGTGGGGCTCGAACCCACGATCTCCCGAATACTGGATACTGGCCGCACTTAAGCAACTGCAGCTATCGAGCTCGGTGGGAGAAATACTGGTCCTTCTCCTCAGTTGTATCCCCGACCAAATATATCATTCTACATGACACTGTCCTTAAGGCGGTGAAGGTGGAATCCCTCGGCTGAGTCCGGGTGAGAAACCAAACCTGGGCTGTACGTAGTCTGTAGGCGAGTGAGCACACACTCACATTTTTTTGCTAGTTGCTTTACGTCGCACCGACACAGATAGGTCTTATGGCGACGATGGGACAGGAAAGGGCTAGGAGTGGGAAGGAAGCGGCCGTGGCCTTAATTAAGGTACAGTCCCAGCATTTCCCTGGTGTGAAAATGGGGAAATCACGGAAAACCATTTTCAGGGCTGCCGACAGTGGGTTTCGAACCTACTAGCTCCCGAATACTGGATATTGGCCGCACTTAAGCAACAGGAAATTTAGTCTGAAAGTAAGTTTTATAAAATTTAGTGGTCGGGGAGGGTGGTTTTTTATGTGGAAAATGGGGTCATCGCCCAGTTTCATTAGGAAGTGAAATTAAGAGCTTAGACCTGTTGTGAAACGAGGAATTGACTTAAGAAACAAACGATCCATGAAATCCTGTAAAACTAAAGGAGTCCCTTGGCAACCGTCAGGGTTAGAAGACCCTTCAGTCTAAAACTGCACCAAATCACGGGTATCTTAATAGCAGGTACTATAAAATCCAGATAATATATACAACATTCAGCCTTTCAGTTGCATCCTACACTATATTCTGATCTACTATTTGCAGAGGACAGATGAAGATAAATGTATAAGCAAGGAGGGACTTACTTCTACTAGAAAAGCGAAAACTGAGATAGGTGAAGAAAGTACAGAGAGGGATTCGGCGAGGCAAGTAACGGTAGAAAGAAGTCCAGTTGCATTTCCACTACGCCACTCACACTTGAAAATGACGCGACTTTCCAATTCTTTCCAGCACAATCCCAAGACTTCAACAGTTAATAAATATCTAATGTTCATTCCCGAACAAAATGCCGTGCAATCCATTCCGGAAGCAACTTACCTCAGTCCCCAGTGGGCGGCATTCAGCCGACCAGTCCCAGCAAACAAGAAGTCGATTGCCATTCATTACGCGGTGGAACTCCTCGTGGAGTTAGGAATGTGTGGTCCAGAAGTAATTAAAGTTTCCTCCCGAGTCCGTACAAGTGTGTAGGCTAGCCTCTAATTGGTGATATTAGGCTAAACAATGACAGGTAAGTAAATGCTAGCAATAGCCGGCAGTGCTTAGTCCTGCTAATGCTGGCATTCCACTTTAGAATGGAGTAACTTTGACTTGCAAGAGAATTCACACGAAACATTAAATGAAACTCCAATATTATATTAAAGAAAACAAGCGTCTCAAGTTCCAATAGTAAACCATTCGTAACCGCACGTACTTTATTTTCAAGAGTTTAAACGCTATGGCTAACTTTTATTCAATCCAATAACCCTATTGATCGTACGGATTCAGGTTGAACAGTACTAGTGTCTTATATGTGCTACTTCTTTTGCCATCTGTGTGGTACAATTGGTTATGTGGCAAATTTCTATAACCGAAGTTGCTTGATTGATTCTTGGAGCAGACGATCGACACTTAAGAGTGCTTAAATTCGAAAGCATATACCAGATTCATTGGTTCGTACAATAATCCTTTCCAGAATAAATCTGCGGTATCCTAGCTTTTCCTATTATCATTAATAGCTGAAGTCACATTTAATGAAGATGAGGAATTATTACTTTTGTTATTATTATCATCATCATTATTGTATTTCGTTTCACAGCATCACTTTTGTTTCATTTCTAATCAGCCCTACATGAGAGGGTTACGTACCCGTTGGAATAAAACTGCCTTGTTTCTAATCAACTATTTACGAACATCTGCTTACGACCAAACATGTTGCTAGGAGAGTTAACATTGTGCCTAAAACAACGTTCGTTGCTAGCTTCGAAAGGACAATTAAATTCTCTCCATTTGCATACATACAAGTAAAGCAACCAGTTGGAAGTGCAGACTACTTTTAAAAATCTACGTCAAATGCGGAATCGTTTAGGTAGAAATTCACGTCGAACAAGACAAAGAAGAACAGCAGCAGCAGCAACAACAACAACAACAACAACAACAAAACCTCAAAACATGAAGGAACTCGTACAGAAACACTAGACCCTAGACCCAGTGGAAACAAAACGCAGAAATGAAAAATACTACCTTCTTCGAAAAAAGAAAAAAAACGACTACCGGTTTCGACACTATAGGGAATGAGCGCGGCAATCAGGGGAAAGGAAGGTACAATGAAAGGAGAGGAACAGGGTCCGAGAATACAACCCACTTCTCATTAGTTATAAACTCCGTACACCAGGGAAATGAATGAACAAATGTTTCCACAAATGTTTAAATGGATTAAGTGATCGTTCTTAAATCATTTCATATATTGACATATTTTTA
The DNA here is from genome assembly GCF_040414725.1 of Anabrus simplex. Classification (NCBI taxonomy): domain Eukaryota; kingdom Metazoa; phylum Arthropoda; class Insecta; order Orthoptera; family Tettigoniidae; genus Anabrus; species Anabrus simplex. The sequence continues at coordinate 110,713,837 of NC_090268.1, forward strand.
GTAAAGAAAATAACAGTAATAATCCTACGACCTCAGGTACCGTGTGCAGGCATTTGGATCTGATGCCGTTTAGGCTACCTGTACGTCAATTTCGACGTTCCATTTTACTCTACCAGAAGGTAGAGAAACCTTATCACTGTTGGGCGATCTGTGACTGAGATTTAATTAATATTGTGGACTTAACACCAAATGTGTGACCAGGATCTTAAACACGCCGATATCGTACGATATGGAGTGTCGAATGGATTTATTTCGGGCCTTCAAAAATCCGACTACTTCAGCCCGGTTAAACACACGATCTTCGGATCATGAAGCCGACACTCTACAAGTGATCCACAGAGCGAGCTTCCAATAAATAGTGCCATAATAACAGAAGACTGTTTAATGTGAGGTCATCTTTTCCCTCAATTTCCTAATTAAACGGCAAGGTATGCAACTGAGATGTTTATAATAATAATAATAATAATAATAATAATAATAATAATAATAATAATAATAATAATAATAATAATAATAATAATAACACACCCTCCAATTACTATACAATTTAAGAGATCTTAAAGTACCAGTGTCTTGTAGAAATTTTTTAACAGGTTAGAAGCCAACTTGTCGCAATTACCCTTTCCAGCCTAGGTACAATGAGTGAAGCTTTCACAAAAATGACTGAAGTTTACATCCAGAACATGGTGTTAAAATTCATTATGTTCGGACTCTCTTACGGTGAAAAGTTCGAGATGTCATGCGGCATCATTCAGCAGATTCAACGTAAAACCTAAAGAAGTTCTTCAATACTGTGAAACAGTTATATCATATTAAAACCGTTAATCGAAATTTCCTGTGAATAATAAATATTCCCACGCCTTCGTGGCACAGGCAGCAGCGCGCCGGCCTCTCACCGCTGGTTCCGTGGCTCAAATCACGGTCACTCCATGTGAGATTTGTGCTGGACAAAGCAGAAGCGGGACAGATTTTTCTCCGGGTAATCCGGTATTCCCCGTCATCTTTCATTCCAGCAACACTCTCCAATATCATTTTCATTTTCAATAAATATTCTGAGAAAATGAAAGCTACGAAAACATAGGGGACAAAATAGGGTACCAAGTAAATCAGGAAGAAGAGTCAGTAAACATAACTAGAAACTGTCTACTAATTACTCCATATGAATACCAGTCGTTAGTTATGCTAAGAAACACCTATTATAAAAATACTATAGTTGTGCGTTGTTCCCCTGTCCATTCTGAAGAAATGTGATGCGAAAAATCAATGTAATTTAAAACAATACAGAATATTCACCAAGGGGTAGACCCCAAATATCTTGAAAATCCTTATGAAATTCTTCACCAGTCACAATATTTATTAAATTATTTACTCCAATACGCGTTTCAGCTATTTTTCTCCATCGCCAGGTCGTGAAATTGTGACATACCGTATAATTGCCCCACCTGATACACATTTGTTTCCAAAGAACATTATATTCTTGCATTTAAGAGTAGAAGCTATGTATGTTCAAAAATATTTATATATATTTTGAACTGATCTCTTGCCGAGCTATTCTAGTGTTACCGTTACTCGAAATTTCCTGTGAATAATAAATATTCTTGGTCATATAAAGCCTGAGAAAATGTCTGAGAAAAAGAATGAAATGGAATATACGAAAATATACAGGACAAAATAGGGCACCTCAGTAAATCAGGAAGGAGGGTCAGGAAATATAACTAGGAACTGTCCTCTAATTACTTCATATGAGTGCCATAAAATAGTACCTGTCATTAGCTCCTAACACCCCAAGGTAAATTACCATTATGTACTTGGCTGCAGTGTAATCTATAAATAAACAAAAACATCTAGAAGTAGCAGGCTTGGGTTGGAAGGGTTTAAATTCCCTCAAATGCCACCAACCTCAGACACGTTCAAAACTACTACTAACAGACCGTGCCACCGAAGTCATATAAAAAGTGTCATGTACACCCTGTACACTTTTTGACATAAAATGTGATCGGCTAGAGGTTTCTTGTATCGGACTACAAGGACGGCCCAAGTATATAATTACAGAAATGTCTAAACTAGTTAATACCCAGATATTCATTTGCACTTTCCCAATAACAAGGTTTATTTTCATGTATTCAGAACGATTTTAAATGACAACGTTTGCAACATATTGCCCTAAATACTTCTTGTTACCTTTCGAACACAATACGACCGCGTAAATTCATCGGCAAACTGTATTATATATTTTGAAGAAGAAGACGATAAATATTTCATTACGAAAGACCATACCACAGCTGATTAAGCTGATTCTTCTGTACAAGAGTCTGCTCAGATTTTGCGTCAGACAGTGTACGTACCGAAATACAAATTCCAAGAAACAGGAAGTACGTTCTCGAAGATGTTCTTAACCGGTTCGAATGTATAGGAGGAGTAACTAGTTATTTCGTATTCAAAGATAAATTTGGATACAACTATTCGTGGTGTGTACAATGTGCTGAAAAATAACAGCTGTACGTGTAATTTATTGTGCAGTCTAGAAATCTGCGTCATTACGCCGAATGATCTAGCAATGAACTTAATTAACCCGACCATCCGTCATACCTCAAACAATACCCGTAATCACACATGCTACAGCCAATCAGCTCGTATTCACTGAAACCATCACAACACAAGAGGCCAGGCAACGACTCGCAAACACAAGAAATAAACTAACTAGTTGCCATGAATAAACAACTGAAGAGAATAAAAGAACAACCGGCAACTTACACATCAAATTAAGAGCATGCAAGAGAGAAGAGTACAAAACACACACACACCCACAATTTCCAAGTCACGCTAGGCATAATATTTCGAAAGGCAAGAAAAAAGAAAAACAAAATCACAAGTACAATATGAACTACTGAATATAAAGTTTACGTATGATTTCCTAAGTAGAAGCTTTGAAGCAAGAGGTGTTAGTTCACACGTCGACCAGAATGCATAGAGTGAATTCATGGAGAGGAAATTTTGCGGAAAATTTGAGTCCTAACAATAGTCCCTGTCATTGCAGGGTCATATTATGGACTGATTTACCGTAATCAAACGTGAAGTACAGAACTTCCAACAACCTAAGCGACGTTGTCAGTATTAAGTTTGAAAAGGAAACTACTACAGTTTTACGTTCCATTGACTACTTTTACGGTTTTCGTAGATGCCGAGGTGCTGTAAATTTGTCCCGTAGTTCTTTTACGTGCCAGTTAATCTACCGATACGACGCTAACGTATTTGAATATTTTTAAGTACCACCGGACTGAGCTGGGGTCGAACCTACCAAATTGGGTTCGAATGACCAGCGTACGTGTCACTGAGTCCGCTGTCTAATATGTTACCTCCTGGCATACGAAGAGAGGAAAACATCACGGAAAAGTGGTAGGAAGAGAGACTTTTAAACATTTGAATTTTTTTTTACAATTGGCTTCACGTCGCACTGACACAGATAGGTCTCGTGGCGACGATGGAATAGGAACGGGCTAGGAGTGGGAACGAAGCGGCCGTGGCTTTAATTAAGGTACAGTCCCAGCATTTTCCTGGCGTGAAAATAGAAAACCACGGAAAACCATCTTTAGGGCTGCCAACAGTGGGATTCAAACCCTCTATCTCCCGAATGATAGCTCACAGCTGCGCACCTCTAACCGCACGGCCTTAAAACACTTTTCTTTTTTTTTTTGCTATTTGCTTTACGTCACACCGACACAGATAGGTCTTATGGCGACGATGGGATAGGAAAGGCCTGGGAATGGAAAAGAAGCGGCCGTGGTCTTAATTAAGGTACATCCCCAGCATTTGCCCGCTGTGAAAATGGAAAACCACGGAAAACGATCTTCAGGGCTGCCGACAGTTGGGTTCGAACCCACTATCTCCTGGATGCTAGTTCACAGCTGCGCGCTCCTAATCGCACGGCCAACTCGCCCGGTAAAACACATTTTATTTTCAATTCTGTTATGATCCCATGAATGAGACAAGATATTTAAGGAACATTTGTAATTGGATAAGTAATCCGGAAGTTAATGATTGACCGAGCGAGTGGCTCTTTCTGAATCTTTCTGTATGTCCTTCGGAAGTAAAACTGGATTTTACGATTCACTCTAAATTAATAGCCTACCAGCTTCCCGAGAGTCAGCATGCATAAACTGTAAGGCCCCATTCATACTAGTCTTCGTGAGACTGGGAACGCAAGTCTCCCGGAGGCTCCACCGTCTCTCGGTTTGAAAAGACAGGCACGCAGAGATCGTTCAAGCTCCGCGAGCCTTAGGTGGTGGTGATGATGATGATGATGATGATGCTTGTTGTTTAAAGGGCCTAACATCGAGGTCATCGGCCGCTAATAGTACGAAATGAAATAACAAACAGTTCAAAATCATCCACTGACCAAAAATAAAATAAAAAATGTCAGGAAGAATGAATGGATGGACATGAACCCAAAAAAAAACAAAAAAATAAAATCAGTGGAACCAACTCAAAAAAGGTCATAAATAATAGTATTACTGACCAAGGGACCACTTATACAGCACAATCCTGAATCGAGGATGCTTGATGTCTAAAGGGGTCCAAAATCCAGGTCTAAGGGCCCTCAGAATGGTACATGTCGCGAGTAAAGTAAACCATGGTATTTGTCATGTTGGGGTACTAATCAAAAGTAACGAAGACTCACGGTGTTCCACACACGATGGTACTACTCACAAGTATTGTACTTCGTAGAGGTAACGCAGACCTATGGTGTTTCTCACACAATGGCGCCACTCATAGCCAACGCAAACCGATGAGGTTCCTCACCTAGGTGTACTAGTCACGGGTACCGGTATTCCCGTAGTGTTCCTCACATAGTGGGTACTAATCACAGGCAACGCAGACCCACGGTGTCTCTCATATCGTGGTAAAACTCGCAGGCAACGCCCAGACCCGCAGTGTTGCTCACATGGGTACGACTCAAGGGTACTGGAAACCCACAGGGGAACCACGCTCTACTACTAATCACAAACCTATTTCGTACCTAATATAGTAGTACTACTCGCAAGTAAAGGCGACCCATGGTGTTCCCCACGTGATGGTACTAATCAAAAGTAGTTTCATGGTTCTAAGACAAACATCCCTTGGTCGCCCCTTTTAGTCGCCTCTCACGACAGGCAGGGGATACCGTGGGTGTAATTTCCTTCTGCGTCCCCCAACTACAGGGGGTAGAGAGAGAAAAAAAGAAGAAGGGATCCGTCACTTCGAAAAATGAAGTAACGGACGAAGAAAAGCAAGGGCCACGAAGGGCGTGAAAATGAAATACTCCCTAGGCCTCGAATGCTCTAATACCGCCGGGGTCGGAAAAGAACAAGAGTTAACCAAAGGAGGTCGGATAAGATAGACGAAAGTGAGGAGCCTGGCACAAGTAAGTGGAAGCAATGCCAAGACTCAGCTAAGGGCCCCGTGGTCTCCAATCCACATTCCCAAGTTGAGAGCTGCTTGGGCCCCTTGTAGTCGCCTTTTACGACAGGCAGGGGATACCACGGGTGTATTCTACATGTGCGTTCCTCACCCGCAGGGGGTAGTGTGTTTGGTCCGCGAGAGGTATTTTATTTCCCTCAAGTCCGCCGGCAAGCCGGTTAAGACCCCCCTAACCGCCACCTGGGACGCGCCACGTGGGAGTATTACCTCTCCCCCCGCTACGCCAAAGAAGGAGAGTGGTTCAAAGGACAATACATTTTCTCTCTATACAATGATGGAACCCGAGGAAGTTGGAGCAATACTTCTGCTTACTACACTTCTTGCAGAGAAGAAATAAAACAAAGCCAGTATGGTGTCATCCTGTAATTCGGTGTCATCAAATAGGAGCCTTTAGATGAAGTATTTTCGAAATTGCTCGAACAAGCGGATTTTAAAAAATAATTATCTAGGACGGCATCAATTAGTGTCTCGTCATTGTACCATGGGTCGAAGTGACTAATGTGAACACTCACACTTCCTTATGCGAGACTCCGTGAAGAGTCACAAAGTGGGAGCAGTCGGTGAGCGACACGTTTTGCTGTAGGCCACGTGGCACGAGCTACAGAAAATCTAGTTGAAGGAGTCAAGGAGATTCTCGTTTGATTACCCAGGTCTGTTTTCGCCGACACCTACCGTGTCACACAGAGGTTCGATTATCGGAGCCTAGAGTAAAAAAGGCCAACGTCACACTGCTCAGGCAATTTCCTTCATCACTACTCAAAAGCTGTGGACAGGAACGGCGATTCACGTACGCTGCCGTAATATGAATCTATTTTCAACTCATCTTTTCAGAGTGAATATTGTCAAGGTTTTCCATACTCACCTCCGTTGTTAATTTAAAATTCTTGGAAGAGGTACTTGTTTCTAAAGGACTATGGCAGTCAACGTTCAACAAGAGCTCTCCAGTTCACAATTTAAACAAGAAACACACTGCCTGCAGTTTGTCGAGAAACACCGCTTGCAGTTCGACGAGGACCATCGCAATTAGACCACTAGTCAGTGATGTATAAATCCAATAAATCTAGATTTACATTGTACAAGGCTAAATGAAGGCTTCCGATGTGAGGCGAAACTTCATGAATCAATTGACGACAGCGTCATAAGTCAAACATGCAGAGAGATAGATAATAGGGGTGCAAATGGTGTGGGGAACGTTTAACCGAATTGAGTTCCCTAGTACCAGCAGATGGGCATATAGAAGCCACGAGCACTTATAACAACTGGCATTTCCAGAGAAAAACAGTTATTTCCTGAAAGGATGATGCACGCTGCCACAGAGACAGTATCAACTTAAAGCGCTTCGAGTGGCCTAATCGATTTGACGTTGCTCCATGGCCTCTAGTCCCGTGAGCTTGATTCCATTCAGCACTTATGACATGAAGTAGAACAAACAGTCTGAGTACGATCCTCTCTACCACATAATCTGCGAGAACTGGAAGGCACTATCTCATCGACGTGGGATAGTATACCCTAGGAAAACTATGAAGAGATTTTTAAATCGTTACCATGGTAAATTATTTAACGAAAATTGAGGCCGCTGTGATACCCAAAGGTAATGTAATCTTTGGACGTTCAGTGTGAACGCTAGGGCCTAACCACACTGCATGAAACAAAACCGTCTCAGGCAGGTTGAGGCAGCAGGCTGTTTGAGTCAATCAGTCTATGAAATACTGGTAGAGTGCGAACACATTGCGCAGGAAAAACGTCTGGCTTGCCCCAAGCTGTTTCAGTCACGCGAGAATTCTGCCTGGGCTAACTGTTTGATCCAGTCAACATTGGGAATTCAAGGTGAGGCAGTCAATGGTGGACACGCAGTTTATTAAAGAAAATATATATATATTACATAGATTATTGAATGCGTGGTTACACCTTTATATTCCGTTAGCCCGCCTGATGGCCAAGTCTATATGATCTATCACCGTGGTTAGCCCGTTCGAGTCCCGTTCGCTAAAAAAGGTTTCACCATCAGAATGTAAGCCGGCAGGGTAGGAGAGGTGCTTGTTTGATGATGGTTGTTGTTTAAAGGGGCGTAACATATAGGTCATCGGCCCGGGTAGGAGAGGTGATAGTATACAATTTCTAATCACAAGATTGCGTGCCAAAAGCCTGGATTCCAATTCAAACCTCTCTGCAGTGTTCATATTGAGTGAGGACAAATGACGCTGTTGATGGTGATTCGCCCGTCGGACGGAGACTTTAAGTCTTGAGCAGACCCCTTGGTGCTATTCGACAGGAGTAGGCTATTTGCCGGTACCGGGTTTCACCCCCTCCCTTCCTCCTATCATATCATATCACATCATTCATTTCATCTCATTAACTCCTTTGATCAGGCTAATGAGGTTAGTAGTATAATTGGACAGTTCGGCGGCCACCTCCACCTCAGGCTCCCAGTGGCCACCTCCACCTCCACCTCAGCCAGAGGCCTCCCAGATGCCTCCTCCACCTCCCGCGGGAAATTTGAATTTGTAAACAAAGCCACGTGCTTTTTGACAGCTGTCATCGATAACAACGCATCGCTAACCTCAGTACTGCCATCTTGACGGGCCTAAACCTCAGTAGTGCCAACTTAACCTCACTAGCTCGAGATAAACAAAGCCACGTGTTTTTTGACAGCCACGTGCTTTTTGACAGATTTGTAAACAAAGCCACGTGCTTTTTGACAGCCACGTGCTTTTTGACAGATTTGTAAACAAAGCCACGTGCTTTTTGATAGACAACAACGCATCGCTAACCTCAGTACTGCCATCTTGACGGACCTAAACCTTAGTGGTACCAACTTAACCTCACTAGCGCGAGGTAAACAAAGCCACGTGCTTTTTGACAGCCACATGCTTTTTTGACAGCTGTCATCCGCCATCTTTAAACCACAAAGCACTGTGCTGCCCTCTTGCGTCACCTGTCATCGGCAGTGCTGCCATCTTGGCGGGCCTAAACCTTAGTGCTACCAACTTAACCTCACTAGCTCGAGATAAACAAATCCACGTGCTTTTTGACAGCCACGTGCTTTTTTGACAGCTGTCATCCGCCATCTTTAATCCATAGAGCACAGTGCTGCCCTCTTTAGCTACTTACCTTTGAAATGTGGTGGCGGATAATTTGAAAAATGCTTTTTGACAGCAGCCATCTTGCATCGCAAACCTCAGTGCTGCCCTCTTTAGCTAGATACCTGTGGTAGCAGACAATTCCACGTGACAGCAGCCATCTTTAATCAAGAGAGCACCGTGCTGCCCTCTATGTGGTGGCGGCAAATTGAAAAATTCCACGTGCTCTTGTTTGGAAACAAACTCACGTGCTTTCTTGACAGCTACCATCCACCATCTTTAATCAACAGAGCACAGTGCTGTACTCTTTAGCTAGATACCTTTGAAATGTGGTGGCGGCAATTTGAAAAATTCTATGTGCTCTTGTTGGGAAACAAAGCCACGTGCTTTTTTGACAGCTGTCATCCGCCATCTTTAATCAATAGAGCACCGTGCTGCTATCATGCGGGCAATTTCATCACCTATCACCCGCCATCTTTAATCTACAGAACACCGTGCTGCCCTCTTTATGGCTACTACCTTAAGCATGTAGTAGCGGGCAATTTGAAAAGTTCTGTTAGCTATCATCCGCCATCTTTAATCAAGAGAGCACCGTGCTGCCATCTTTATCTAGATACCTTTGAAATGTGGTGGCGGCAAATTGAAAAATTCCACATGCTCTTGTTTGGAAACAAACTCACGTGCTTTTTGACAGCTACCATCCGCCATCTTTAATCAACAGAGCATAGTGCTGCCCTCTATGTGGTGGCGGCAAATTCCACATGCTCTTGTTTGGTAAACATAGCCACGTGCTTTTTTGACAGCTATCATCCGCCATCTTTAATCCAGAGAGCACCGTGCTGCCCTCTTTATCGCAGTAGATGTAAATTCGTCACCTGTCATACGCAGTGCTGCTATCTTTAGCTAGATACCTTTGAAATGTGGTGGTGGATAATTTAAAAAGAAAAATTCTACAGCAGTCCTCTCTCGACGCTAATTGCATAAGATGGCAGCTATACATGACTCCTTAAGGGTGCTTACGCAAGATGGCTGCTATACACAGGTTCTTATGAGACGCCCTTGGGAAGCTTGCGCAAGATGGTGGTTATACAAGGCTCCTTATGAGACACCCTAGTGATGCTTGCGCAAGATGGCGGTTGCTCTTATGAGGCGGCTTAAGGGTCCTTGCACAAGATGGCTAGAGACGCCCTAAGGATGCTTGCGCAAGATGGCGGACACAAGATGGCGGCTATACACGTCTCCTTATGAGACGCCTTAAGGGTGCTTGCGCAAGATGGCTGCTGCTCTTAGCTTAGAGGCTAACGTGTCGTGCTAGTTCGATTCATTAAATTTAGGGCTTAAATGCAAAATGTTAAATATCTCGAAAGCAGTGCACCGTAGAGCAAAACGGACAAAATTTTTCTGCCTAATACCTAGGTTCGCAGTATGAGGAACAAGAAAATCATAGTCTAATGATGGGATCAACGGTTCGGTTCCTACTTAGGCCCTTTGGCATTTGCTCTGTTTTAGCTTGTATTGAAGCGAGTCTTCGTAACATGATCAGGTTTAGCTATGGTAGAGAGTATAACGTGCCGTGCAGGTTCGATTCATTAAATTTGGAGGCTTAAATGCAAAATGTTAAATATCTCGAAAACGATGCATCGTAGAGCAAAACGGAAAAAATTTTTCCGCCTAATACGTAGGTTCGTAGTATCAGGAACAAGAAAAAACATAGTCTAATGATGAGATCAACGGTTCGATTCCTACTTAAGCCCTTTGCCATTCGCAGCTATCTATTTCTACAAGATGGTGGCTGCTCTTATGAGAAACAAGATGCCTTGAGACGTCCTAGGGATGCTTACGCAAGATGGCAGACACAAAATGGTGACTATACATAGCTCCTTATGAGACGGCCTAGGGGTGCTCGCACAAGATGGCGGCTACTCTTATGAAGAAAGCTAGCTTAGAGGCTACTGCGCAAGATAACAGCTGCTGTTATGCATGTGGTGGAGGGCAATTTGAAATTCTATGTGCTTAATCAACAGAGCACCCTGCTGCCCTCTTTAGCTGAAATGTGGTGGTGGATAATTTGAAAAATTCTTTTGACAGCTATCATCTTTAAACAAAGGCGACTATACATAGGCTGTTAAGGCCTTATCATTCTCCTCCTCCTCCTCCTCCTCCTCCTCCTCCTTCTCTACCTCCTCCTCCGCCTCTTATGTCAAGGCATAGCTTTATATCGAACAAGTTTAAACCTGCATCGCGAAGGCAAGCGTGTGCAGCGATAACATTATTGTGCATGTTTAGACTTTCGAAACATAAGAAGAGTAGAATCAAACGCTGTACTCGATACGACATGTGATCAGAACATTGATTGATGCGTTCAGAAAACAAAATAAGTGATCAAGACTAGAATCGAACAATGTACTCAATACATCATGTGTTTAGAATATGTCAGGGGATACGCTTGTTCTAAGAAGATCAGATTGAAACATAACAAGACTAGAATAGAACACTGTAATCGATGTTGTTAACTTCAACATGTGATCAGAACATTGATTGATGTGTTCAGAACACAAAATAAGTGATCATGACTAGAATCGAACACTGTACTCGATACAACATGTGATCAGAACATTGATCGATGTGTTCAGAACACGAAATAAGTGATCAAGACTAGAATCGAACACTGTACTCAATACAACATGTGTTTAGAACATGTTAGGGGGTACCCTCGTTCTAAGAAGATCAGAATGAAACATAACAAGACTAGAATCGAACACTGTAATCGATGTTGTTAACCTCAACATATGATCAGAACATTGTTTGATGTGTTCAGAGCAAAAGTACAATTTTGATGATTTGCGCAGCTAACTCGCTCGGTAAACGATATAGCCAAAGTATAACTTCAAATTATTTACCTTCCATCATTCGTCTTGTGTGTAAAAATCAGTCGAACAAGTTATCGCATAAACATGGCTGAAAAAAAATCGTGATAGGGTATGGAACCCAGGGGTTACATCTTACCAGAAGGGCAAAAAGGATGAAAGGACTCTTCCTCCTACTTACCGCACATTCCTTGGCTAAAGGGCTAATGGGCTAAAGGGCTAAAGGGCTAAAGGTGCAACAACCTCATCGATCGCTATCAGCAAGAACGCTTGTACTTTGTTAAGTGTAGAAAATTAATCTTTATTGGTAAATGGTTTTATGTTCAGAACAAGGAATGGAACCTAGGGGTTACGTCTTACCTAATAAAATCCCCGAGGTGCGATGAGTTACGTTTTTCGAACTAGTGTTTGGAACACTGAACTTTTCAAGATGGCAAGAGTGAGGTTAGCAATGTTCTGTTGTTGGATTTTAAATTCCGCGCTACAACATGCATAAGGTGGCAGCCCTTGAGGTTTACTCCCGTAAAGATGGCAAGAGTGAGGTTAGCAATGTTCCGTTGTTGGATTTTTAAAATTCCCCGCTATAACATGCAAAAGGTGGCAGCCTTGAGGTTTACCGCCGTAAAGATGGCAGCAGTGAGGTTAGCGACGCTCCATTGTCCTTCAAAGTGAGGTTAGGGTTCGTCAAGAAGACAGCTGTCAAAAAAGCACGTGGCTATGTTTACCAAACAAGAGCACGTGGTCGTGACGTCACGGTCACGTAGTATGCTGCCTCAGCATGTAAAGTTCAATGTCTACACCTACGTAGTTAACACACTGCTATGTTCACAAGATTTTTATACATCACTATTCTTTAAGCTTTAAGTTCATTCACATAGGCTATGCTAAGATAGCAGCACAAACACATGCGAACTTTGAACATTCTAATGGAATAAGTTTAGTACTGTGTGCGTCATGGATACATGATGTGTGCACGCATTTAATCTTATCTATACGTAATGCTGCTGCTTTGTTTACAAGATTTTTATACATTGCTATTCTTTATGCCTTAAGTTCGTGCACGCACAAGCGATACTCGTACGCTCTAGCAGGAGAAGTTTAGTACGATATTCGATACATACATTATCGATAGGTGATGTGTACACGCTTTAGAACATAGCTCATCTTTATGCTTTAAGTTCATGCACATGGGTTAGGGATACTCAAAAGCGATTGCTACATGCTCTAGCGGAAGAAGTCTAGTACGATAGTAGATGCATGTAAAATCGATAGGTTATGCTAAGATAGCAGCACACTTACATGATTTTAGCACAATCTAGTGGGAAATGTTTAGTATGATAGTCGTTTCGTGCAAAATCATTAGGTAATGTGTAAACGCTTCGAAACAAGGCTATTCTTTGTACTTTTAAGTTCATGTGTATAAGTTATGCTAAGATGTCAGCACAATCTAGCGGAAGAAGTTTAGTACGAGAGTCAATGCATGCAAAATCGATAGGTAATGTGTACACGCTTTGAAACATGGCTATTCTTTGTACTTTAAGGCCATGCGTATAGGTTATGCTAAGATACCAGCACAATCTAGCGGAAGAAGTTTAGTACGAGAGTCGATGCTTGTAAAATCGATAGGTAATGTGTACATGCTTTGAGACATAGCTATTCTTTGTACTTTAAGTTCATGCGTCTTAGTTATGCTAAGATAGCAGCACAATCTACCTGCAGAAGTTTAGTACGAGAGTCGATACATGCAAATTCGATAGTTGATGTGTACACGCTTTGAAACATGACTAATCATTGTACTTTAAGTTCATGTGTATAAGTTATGCTAAGATACCAGCACAATCTAGCGGACGAAGTTCAGTACGAGATTCGATGCATGCAAAATCGATAGGTGATGTGTACACACCTTTTTACTTTAAGGTCATGCGTATAGGTTGTGTTAAGATAGCAGCACAATCTAGCGGAAGGAGTTTAGTACGATATTTGATGCATGCAAAATCAATAAGTAATGTGTACACGCTTTGAAACATGGCTATTCTTTCTACTTTTAAGTTCATGTGTATAAGTTATGCTAAGATAGCAGTACAATCTAGAGGAAGAAGTTTAGTACGATATTTGTTGCATGCAAAATCAATAAGTAATGTGTACACGCTTTGAGACATAGCTATTCTCTGTACTTTAAGTTCATGCGTATAAGTTATGCTAAGATAGCAGCACAATCTACCTGCAGAAGTTTAGTACGAGAGTCGATACATGCAAAGTCGATAGGTAATGTGTACACGCTTTAAAACATGGTTATTCTTCGTACTTTCAGTTCATGCATCTTAGTCATGCTAAGATAGCAGCACAATCTAGCGGGAGAAATTTAGTACGAGAGTCGATGCGTGCAAAATCGATAGGTAATGTGTACACGCTTTGAAACATGGCTATTCATTGTACTTTAAAGTCATGCTAAGATAGCAGCACGATCTAGCGGATGAAGTTTAGTTCGATGGTCGATGTATGTAAAATCGATAGGTGATGTGTACACGCTTTGAAACATAGCAATTCATACTGCTGCTCTGTTCCCAAGACTTTTAAGCATAGCAAATCCTAATGCTGCTCTTAGCGACGTCGAGCTAAGGATTGATTACGTGACCGTGACGTCACGACCACGTGCTCTTGTTTGGTAAACATAGCCACGTGCTTTTTTGACAGCTGTCTTCTTGACGAACCCTAACCTCACTTTGAAGGACAATGGAGCGTCGCTAACCTCACTGCTGCCATCTTTACGGCGGTAAACCTCAAGGCTGCCACCTTTTGCATGTTATAGCGGGGAATTTTAAAAATCCAACAACGGAACATTGCTAACCTCACTCTTGCCATCTTTACGGGAGTAAACCTCAAGGGCTGCCACCTTATGCATGTTGTAGCGCGGAATTTAAAATCCAACAACAGAACATTGCTAACCTCACTCTTGCCATCTTGAAAAGTTCAGTGTTCCAAACACTAGTTCGAAAAACGTAACTCATCGCACCTCGGGGATTTTATTAGGTAAGACGTAACCCCTAGGTTCCATTCCTTGTTCTGAACATAAAACCATTTACCAATAAAGATTAATTTTCTACACTTAACAAAGTACAAGCGTTCTTGCTGATAGCGATCGATGAGGTTGTTGCACCTTTAGCCCTTTAGCCCTTTAGCCCATTAGCCCTTTAGCCAAGGAATGTGCGGTAAGTAGGAGGAAGAGTCCTTTCATCCTTTTTGCCCTTCTGGTAAGATGTAACCCCTGGGTTCCATACCCTATCACGATTTTTTTTCAGCCATGTTTATGCGATAACTTGTTCGACTGATTTTTACACACAAGACGAATGATGGAAGGTAAATAATTTGAAGTTATACTTTGGCTATATCGTTTACCGAGCGAGTTAGCTGCGCAAATCATCAAAATTGTACTTTTGCTCTGAACACATCAAACAATGTTCTGATCATATGTTGAGGTTAACAACATCGATTACAGTGTTCGATTCTAGTCTTGTTATGTTTCATTCTGATCTTCTTAGAACGAGGGTACCCCCTAACATGTTCTAAACACATGTTGTATTGAGTACAGTGTTCGATTCTAGTCTTGATCACTTATTTCGTGTTCTGAACACATCGATCAATGTTCTGATCACATGTTGTATCGAGTACAGTGTTCGATTCTAGTCATGATCACTTATTTTGTGTTCTGAACACATCAATCAATGTTCTGATCACATGTTGAAGTTAACAACATCGATTACAGTGTTCTATTCTAGTCTTGTTATGTTTCAATCTGATCTTCTTAGAACAAGCGTATCCCCTGACATATTCTAAACACATGATGTATTGAGTACATTGTTCGATTCTAGTCTTGATCACTTATTTTGTTTTCTGAACGCATCAATCAATGTTCTGATCACATGTCGTATCGAGTACAGCGTTTGATTCTACTCTTCTTATGTTTCGAAAGTCTAAACATGCACAATAATGTTATCGCTGCACACGCTTGCCTTCGCGATGCAGGTTTAAACTTGTTCGATATAAAGCTATGCCTTGACATAAGAGGCGGAGGAGGAGGTAGAGAAGGAGGAGGAGGAGGAGGAGGAGGAGGAGGAGGAGGAGAATGATAAGGCCTTAACAGCCTATGTATAGTCGCCTTTGTTTAAAGATGATAGCTGTCAAAAGAATTTTTCAAATTATCCACCACCACATTTCAGCTAAAGAGGGCAGCAGGGTGCTCTGTTGATTAAGCACATAGAATTTCAAATTGCCCTCCACCACATGCATAACAGCAGCTGTTATCTTGCGCAGTAGCCTCTAAGCTAGCTTTCTTCATAAGAGTAGCCGCCATCTTGTGCGAGCACCCCTAGGCCGTCTCATAAGGAGCTATGTATAGTCACCATTTTGTGTCTGCCATCTTGCGTAAGCATCCCTAGGACGTCTCAAGGCATCTTGTTTCTCATAAGAGCAGCCACCATCTTGTAGAAATAGATAGCTGCGAATGGCAAAGGGCTTAAGTAGGAATCGAACCGTTGATCTCATCATTAGACTATGTTTTTTCTTGTTCCTGATACTACGAACCTACGTATTAGGCGGAAAAATTTTTTCCGTTTTGCTCTACGATGCATCGTTTTCGAGATATTTAACATTTTGCATTTAAGCCTCCAAATTTAATGAATCGAACCTGCACGGCACGTTATACTCTCTACCATAGCTAAACCTGATCATGTTACGAAGACTCGCTTCAATACAAGCTAAAACAGAGCAAATGCCAAAGGGCCTAAGTAGGAACCGAACCGTTGATCCCATCATTAGACTATGATTTTCTTGTTCCTCATACTGCGAACCTAGGTATTAGGCAGAAAAATTTTGTCCGTTTTGCTCTACGGTGCACTGCTTTCGAGATATTTAACATTTTGCATTTAAGCCCTAAATTTAATGAATCGAACTAGCACGACACGTTAGCCTCTAAGCTAAGAGCAGCAGCCATCTTGCGCAAGCACCCTTAAGGCGTCTCATAAGGAGACGTGTATAGCCGCCATCTTGTGTCCGCCATCTTGCGCAAGCATCCTTAGGGCGTCTCTAGCCATCTTGTGCAAGGACCCTTAAGCCGCCTCATAAGAGCAACCGCCATCTTGCGCAAGCATCACTAGGGTGTCTCATAAGGAGCCTTGTATAACCACCATCTTGCGCAAGCATCCCAAGGGCGTCTCATAAGAACCTGTGTATAGCAGCCATCTTGCGTAAGCACCCTTAAGGAGTCATGTATAGCTGCCATCTTATGCAATTAGCGTCGAGAGAGGACTGCTGTAGAATTTTTCTTTTTAAATTATCCACCACCACATTTCAAAGGTATCTAGCTAAAGATAGCAGCACTGCGTATGACAGGTGACGAATTTACATCTACTGCGATAAAGAGGGCAGCACGGTGCTCTCTGGATTAAAGATGGCGGATGATAGCTGTCAAAAAAGCACGTGGCTATGTTTACCAAACAAGAGCATGTGGAATTTGCCGCCACCACATAGAGGGCAGCACTATGCTCTGTTGATTAAAGATGGCGGATGGTAGCTGTCAAAAAGCACGTGAGTTTGTTTCCAAACAAGAGCATGTGGAATTTTTCAATTTGCCGCCACCACATTTCAAAGGTATCTAGATAAAGATGGCAGCACGGTGCTCTCTTGATTAAAGATGGCGGATGATAGCTAACAGAACTTTTCAAATTGCCCGCTACTACATGCTTAAGGTAGTAGCCATAAAGAGGGCAGCACGGTGTTCTGTAGATTAAAGATGGCGGGTGATAGGTGATGAAATTGCCCGCATGATAGCAGCACGGTGCTCTATTGATTAAAGATGGCGGATGACAGCTGTCAAAAAAGCACGTGGCTTTGTTTCCCAACAAGAGCACATAGAATTTTTCAAATTGCCGCCACCACATTTCAAAGGTATCTAGCTAAAGAGTACAGCACTGTGCTCTGTTGATTAAAGATGGTGGATGGTAGCTGTCAAGAAAGCACGTGAGTTTGTTTCCAAACAAGAGCACGTGGAATTTTTCAATTTGCCGCCACCACATAGAGGGCAGCACGGTGCTCTCTTGATTAAAGATGGCTGCTGTCACGTGGAATTGTCTGCTACCACAGGTATCTAGCTAAAGAGGGCAGCACTGAGGTTTGCGATGCAAGATGGCTGCTGTCAAAAAGCATTTTTCAAATTATCCGCCACCACATTTCAAAGGTAAGTAGCTAAAGAGGGCAGCACTGTGCTCTATGGATTAAAGATGGCGGATGACAGCTGTCAAAAAAGCACGTGGCTGTCAAAAAGCACGTGGATTTGTTTATCTCGAGCTAGTGAGGTTAAGTTGGTAGCACTAAGGTTTAGGCCCGCCAAGATGGCAGCACTGCCGATGACAGGTGACGCAAGAGGGCAGCACAGTGCTTTGTGGTTTAAAGATGGCGGATGACAGCTGTCAAAAAAGCATGTGGCTGTCAAAAAGCACGTGGCTTTGTTTACCTCGCGCTAGTGAGGTTAAGTTGGTACCACTAAGGTTTAGGTCCGTCAAGATGGCAGTACTGAGGTTAGCGATGCGTTGTTGTCTATCAAAAAGCACGTGGCTTTGTTTACAAATCTGTCAAAAAGCACGTGGCTGTCAAAAAGCACGTGGCTTTGTTTACAAATCTGTCAAAAAGCACGTGGCTGTCAAAAAACACGTGGCTTTGTTTATCTCGAGCTAGTGAGGTTAAGTTGGCACTACTGAGGTTTAGGCCCGTCAAGATGGCAGTACTGAGGTTAGCGATGCGTTGTTGTCGATGACAGCTGTCAAAAAGCACGTGGCTTTGTTTACAAATTCAAATTTCCCGCGGGAGGTGGAGGAGGCATCTGGGAGGCCTCTGGCTGAGGTGGAGGTGGAGGTGGCCACTGGGAGGCCTCTGGCTGAGGTGGAGGTGGAGGTGGCCACTGGGAGCCTGAGGTGGAGGTGGCCGCCGAACTGTCCAATTATACTACTGAGGTTAACGGCGGAAGGGCATCCGGTTGTAAAAACTCGCTCAGAAGTTGCATCTCACTTCATATCATACAGAAACTGAACAAGGGTTGGACATACATACAAGAGCGAATCAAAAAGTGAGTTACACTTCAAGTTGTGGCCATTTATGAAACCATCTACACATAGGCAACACGGCTATGACAACATACAATGTACGTTCACCTTTCCACATAGTCCCCAAGAGACTGTAAACATTTCTGTGAACGGTCAACCAACGTTTCGTTTCCGGATGCGTAGAAATCACTTCCAGCGCTATGTATCTTAACCACGTGAAGATAGCCACGTCACCTCTTCATTGTTTCGGATTCGTCGTCCACTCACCACCCCCTCCATGTCAAAGAACACTGTCGCCATTACCTTTCCTGTTGAAGGTTGGAACTTGGCTTTCTTTCGTGGCGATGTGGTGTGCACCCATTCCATCGATGTTCTCTTTATTTCGGGGGTGAAGTGGTGGACCGACGTTTCATCCCCTGTCATGATTCGCTGCAGAAACTCGTCGCCTTCCACAGAATACCGTTGCAAAAATGCCAGTGACTGAAAATGTTGTCCCTTGTGAACATCGGAGGGCAGACGTGGGATCCATCCCTTACACAGTTTACGAAATCCAAGGTGCTGGTGAAGAGTGCACACTGCCATGCGAAATGTTCAGCATGATGGCAATTTCCTGCAGTGTTATGCGCCAATTATCTCTAATGATCACATCAACAAGGTCAACATTTGCAACGGTACTGGACGTTGCGGACCTGATTTGGCGATATTCGTCCGTGAGATCCGTGCGTCCGGCGTCAAATTGCTTAGACCACTTTACAATACCTGGGTTGGACGCTCACCATATACAGAAGTGATTTCACGATGAATGTCCGTGCAATTGAGCTGTTTAGTCTATAGAAATCTAATCGTTGCACGCACCTCCAATTTGGAGTGAACATCCAGTTGACACGGCATTGAGCCTAGCTCGCTCTGCACTCACAACACGACGGAATACCACATCAACCTTCCTATCGGAACACGACGGAATACCACATCAACCTTCCTATCGGAAGTTACTGTAGCTTGCTCTGCATTGGCCACGGTCACGACACACAGCGTGCACTCGCAGCGAGCTAGTGTAACTTACTTTTTGATTCATCCTAGTACATAGACTAAATGCGTGGTTGTAAAGATAAAATCAAGTACCATAAATTACAAATTGTTTGTATCTGTCTAAACAAAAGCAAATAGTGTCCTTTTAAATGGAGTGTGATGTTGAAAGAAATGCTGGACGTTCTTCTATGAACACAACACATTTCTTCCCTCTATCAGAGCCCTCCACTACGCTTCCCCTTACATTAATCCCTGATAGAGCATTATGTAGATTTATATTACAGGAAGAAATTAATGTTTCTCCCTATAACAAGCGGTTTTATTGTATTTTATTTCACTTTTCTTAGGACTCACAAGTAGCTTTTCGTTTGAAAGTTTTTTTTTGTTTGTTTTGTTTTTGAAAATGGGCGTCTCGTTCTCGATCAAAAAATTTAATAAGAAATGTCAGAACTCATTCTTGTGTAATTAAAAAATGTATCATCGTAACTGCGCAGTTCATATGAAAAGGAAAAGGGAATTATGGTATTATTTAAGGGATGAATACAGAGATTTCGTCATATTTTTTAATTTAAAAGTAACCACTGCCACAGCATTGGTATACGTTCGTCAATGTCTTCTTCCTCATAAGACATCTCAACAACCGACTCACTGCGTATGTTGTATGTGTATGCAGTTGTTTGAAACCGCTGCAAATATTTCGTCTCAGGCAGTTAGTTGGGAGCAGTGTGGTTTCAGCCTCAACTTCGTCTCAGGTAAGTACAGACTTTATCAGGAATAATATTTTACATAAAAAATGGGACACTATATTCCGATTTCCTGTAGTCGGTTGAGTAGCACAGTCACAGGTGGTTAACGATCGTCTTTGATAATTAAGGTTTCAGGATCAAAACCACGCACAGTCGTTGGCCATTTGTCACTGTTTACATATGATACACTCGTACAAGTAAATTCATTTGGCACGTTAAGTAAGCCCTTTACACAACAACAAATCGGCATCTCTAAGAACGATGGCGGCTGAAGATATGTTAAACACGCAGCGTTATTTACTGTATTCCCGGAGCATCCTATGCAACCTAAAGACAATATTTAACAGTGACGGCAGGTTTTGAATGTTTTATTTTCTTCTTCATAGGTATTAAACATACTGATGCTGCACGCATTATCATTTCCAGTACTGGACGGTCATTCTTAGACGCCTACCTTTATATAATTTTAATTTGGCTTCATTCGGTTAAAACCGTAGACATCAATATTATCCGTTAATTTTGCCTTTTAAGGGTAATTTCACATGACTGTAATTGGTACGCAGACAATAATTGAAGGAAAAATTATGATAAAATAAATGCAATTCAACGATCTATAGTTACATTTTAAAAATGTACAAGAAAAAAACAGAACCTCTCAAAATAAGCTAACTATGCTTCTATTACTAATATGCGAATTAGGTAGAAAGCATATTTTCTACGTGATTACTAATAAATAACTGGGTTGAATGATTATTTTTACCTGAAGTGATGAAAAGGTTTTCTAAGAGATACAAATGAAGAAGCAATTCGAACAGTACGTGTCAAGCCTTAATACAAAACAATTTTCCAGAGCAACGGGGCAGCGGCAATAAACTCCAGCGGTCCAAGGACTAATTTCCAGGAGCAAAGCAGGCAACACGCAATTAGCGTATATCCCAGAGATCAAATTTCCTCCGGCTAGTTTAATGAGACGTGACCGCTTCATTTTCAGAACCATTTGCATTATTGTTACTCGGCAAGCGATTAAAACTACAGTGATTAATAAGACAGCTTCCTGGAGAACGGGAATTATACGAGCATTTACAGCGTACAGCAGCTGAAGGTGCAGAGGAATGAAACTATTGTACAATCGTAAAATTTAGTAACAGTCCAATTCTATCGCTACAGGCTGTTATTTATGCTGTAACCACGACGTGAGTATTCTCACTCCACTGCAATTTGCTACTGATCGAAACTGAGTTTTATAGTTCGGATACACAATCCTTATCAGTTTATACACCCATAAAGAGAAGTCACTATAAATACGTCTATATAACAATGAGACAGTGAAACCTTATATATGTCACTTACTCTTTCCAACATATACGTTGCTCATTTTCTGCTACTCGCATTTTTACACATAGTTTTCGTCACACGTACAAGCTATTCTAGACACGTGTACAGGATTTTGCACAGTGTATTTTATTTTTATACATAACATGCCCTACGCTCTTTTCTCTGGCACATTTAAGAATAATTAGTGCTCAATCAGAAAAAGTCTATGAAAGGTAAGAATGAAGAAATAAACATTGTTTCAAAGAACACCGTCTAGAGCAGGGGTTTCTAGTTTGTAAGGGGTCGAGGGCGACTTTGGAAACCTTACTCATGATCGCGAGCAACATTTTAATAATAGGCCAATTTTCAAAAACTTCCGCAAATAGAACAGAGGTAACAGTATGAAATAATATGCATAGTTCAATTGAAATGAAGGTTTAATAATTTTAATTGCTTAAAGCACTATTTTACAATTACACAGGAGAATGAAATTAAACATAAACACATTTATATACTGGGAAATTTAATTTTGAAGAAGAGCAGCCAGCAATGTCAGTTCATTTGAATTATATGACAGAAGTTAAAAAAAGTACCAAAAGACAAACTGAAATTAAGACTGAAGTCAAAACAAAACTTAAATAAGGAAAATGGTGTGGCAGTGGTGTGATGACAACAATGGTATTCAGTTGCAAGAGACTAAAATCCCAGCAATACACTTCCAGAAATACTTCCCTCAAATTTTCTTCAAGTCTGCAGCACTGTGTACCAGCCAATACTACCAATGAGAGAAAAACGAAGAAGTGAAATCGCTTTTTAGACCAATGGCAATTAAAGTATTCCTTGGTATTCAGTGCATGCTACGTTGCATAAAATATCCACAGTGAGGTTAGCATGGAGTTCAAAAATTGGTATGAATCCCACAGCCATTTTTAAAACGGTTAAGACCCAGCACTGGCATTTGTTGAGAGCTCATTTTCCGCCGAAGTGAATACTTAAAAACAGGAAATGTATTAAAGAATGAATTAGTTCTGACTTGAGTCTATAAAGGGTATAAAATTAATACACATTTTTGAACGACCTATGAAATATTTTTTGTAAATTTTGTTCACTTTTCTTAACATATTTCCTTTAAAAACTCAACGCGGGCCGCAAAATATGGCTTCGCGGGTCGCATGCGGCCGACGGGCGCCATTTGGAAACCCTGGTCTAGAGCACATTGCTGGCATATATTTAAATCATTTCAGAAAAATGCATAATGTAAATATTGTAGTTATAATGCAAACCCTACTTAGATACAATAATTAATAAATAAGCAATTTTTTATTACTAAACGTTTTGAAAATCTTAACATTATTTCATGAACAGTAAGACTTGTACGGATTTTAGTGCCGGGAGTGTCCGAGGACATGTTCGACGCGCCTGGAGCAGGTCTTTCTATGTGACTTCCATGGTCAACCTGCGCGTGTGGAAGATGTAGGATGATGATGATGATGATGATGATGATGATGATGATGATGATGATGATGGTGGCGGTGGTGGTGATAATGAGGTAGGGAGAGTGTGAAACCCGGTGTCGCCACATAGCCTACTCCTGTCGAATAACCCCACGGGGTCAGCTCAAAGCTTTACGTCCCCATCCGAAGAACGAATCACCATCAACAGCGTCATATGTCATCACTCCATACAAACAATGCAGAGAAGGTTGGAATCGAATCCAGGCTTTTGACACGCAATCTAAAGGTTAGAAATTGTATACCACCACCTCTGCTACCCTTCCGGACAACATTCAGATGGTGATTTTTTCCGACCAACGGGCACTTAACGATCAAGCCTATGTCAATCGTGTAAAATTTTGTTTAAGTAGAATCTGTAGTTGCTCAGGTACAAAAAATTGAATCTTACTCAATTTAAGCTGATGAAAGGTGTACTTCACACCTTTTGAAAAGTTTGTGTTTTATTTATGTTTTCATAACAATAATATACTTCCAGTTCATATTTCACCTAACATTCCACACAAAGCATATTTTTAACCCCTTCCAAACGTTGAAGACGCTGGGATAGCAGAGATTATGCAGGATCCGACGACCTCCTTGTACTATGCCTGCATGCTTTGTCAGCCTTCGTCAGAATCTGGTTATGAACATTCTTCCAGAATGTTACAAATATCTTAGAAAACTATTCAGTGCGAGGGAACGATTACTTCGTATTATCCTTACACCGATGAGCCATTACATTGTGGACTACCTACCTAATACGATGTAGGACCGCTTTCTTCCCGCGGAACCGTTGCTTCTCTAGAGGTCCGAGTGGTCATAATACTATGCCTCATCGGTGTATATATGACTAGCTGTCGTACCTGTCTTCGAAATGTCGTTCATGTAAGTAGTTCGGGTAAATAAAGAAAAACACACTGATTCACTCGCTAATATTCAGAAAGAGGATCTTCCACCCGGAGAGGAAAGTCCTCTAGATCACGCGCCATGCAGACGTCCACTCACGGCCAGTCTTTTGATAGACAACACTTTCAAGTATCGGAACCAGTAACCTTTCTACTGCGATAAAAACGCACAGGCATGGGCAATCAGAATTTACTATTCCTCCTCTCTTTGAAACAAAGGAGTCTTCGTTACGATGAGATAAATAATAATTGCAGGACGCAAAAAAGTCTTAAAAAGTATAAAATTGTAAGTTATTATTCGCAGTGGGATCCATGAATACTACGCCTAAGATCGAAAATGTTATTTCGTACAACTTTTGTTATGTAGCATCTATCAATAAAACCAGCTTTAACGTACATATTTGAGAATTATCTTTTTATTTATTTTACATCGCATCAATACAGACAGGTTTATGGCGACGATGGGATAGGAAAAGATTAGAGCTGGGAAGAAAATGACCGTGGCGGTATTTAGGGTACAGCACCTATATTTGTTTGGTATAAAAATTGGAGATCACCATCTTCAGAGCTGTCGACAATGGGGTTCGAACCCGCTCTCCCATATGCACGCTGAAAGCCACGTGACCCAAAATAAAATAATGTATAGCCTACATTGTTGCGCCTTCTCCCCTGACCGTACATACGGATTTTCATCAAATTCGGTTCCTTCTTTCATAATACACGTACATACCTCTACACAGATATGACCCTTTAAGAAAAGCATATCATCCTTATTCCGGACATGACCGACGCACAAACTCTGACCTAAGTACAGACAGAACTTCGGTAAATGGGAAATGACTCATCCTTCGTATCATAATTACAAGAGCTCGATAAAGATAGAACTGTTCTTATATGCATTCCGTTTGATAAATAAAATAAAATAAATATATGTTTGCGATAACCACAACCGCAGAACATATTTCAATGATTGTTGCCTTAAATAAAAGTCCTGAGTCACAATATCAGTTCCATACTTTCTGAGAAACTCAACGGGCGGTTGTCCATATCGAATTAAAGCTGCTTCTAATTTACAATTCGGCTGCTGAGCAGAGGCCTTGAGACGGTCGAGTGGGAAGGATAATTATGTGCCTTGTAGTTGGCAGGTTCGAATCGGTCGTTCAATTCCCTTGATGCAGTTGTACATGGCGTTCAGTCGGCATATACAGAAATACAGTTTAAGAACGACAAAATCACCTAGGCTGCCTTTTTTTAAACATAATGAATTTCAGCTATTGTCCCAACAAGCCATTGGTTATACCTCAAAACAATACTCCCTCACCACCATTCCAATTCTATTGCATCAAAGCTTCTCAGCTGACTGACAGCCAAAATTGGCACAGCACTGTTTACAGCACTCGCTTACAGCAGTATAAAATCCAATACCAAAGTAATTTTCAGAACCATGCATTGTAGTACGCCCTAAATTCACTTTTTTCTATTTGTTTTACGTCGCACCGACAAGGACAAGTCTTATGGCGACAACGAAATAGGAAAGACATAGGGGCGGGGGAAGAAGCGACCATAGCCTTAATTAAGGCACAACTGCAGTATTTGCCTGGTGTGAAATTGGGAAACCACGGAAAATCATCTCCTGGACGACCGGCAATGAGGTTCGAACACAGTATCTCACGAATGCAATCCTACAAACACAAAGCTGAGCAGCAAGGACAATATATTATTTGAAGTCGTTTAACAAGTAGGGATTGACAAAGGTTAGAGGACTTTGACTGCGCGGATGACTTGTGTTTGCTAGCCAGCAGTTTTAATGATATGGAAGCAAAGCTGAATGATTTAAAAACCGAAGCATAAGAGGTGGGGTTGAAGATCAATGGAAAGAAAACCAAGGAGATGCGCTATAATAACCGCAATAAGGCACTATTATTTTTAGGAAACCAAGAGATTGAACAAGTCGAACAGTTTTGCAACCTGGGAAGTATGGTCACCACTGAGGGAGGAATTATAGATATAGGAAATTGAATAAATAAGGCTAAAGGAACATTTGTAATGCTGGGACCAATCTGGAAATCAAGGAAACTTAACACCTATACCAAACTACGCATCTTCAAATACCAATGTCAAGTCAGTACTGCTCTATGGGTGTGAAACTCGGAAGACTAACAAACAACTGATCAGCAGACTGCAAACATTTATGAACAGAAGTTTGAGGAATATCGTGGGGATATGGCCGCCAAACGTGATCTCCAACGAAGAGCTGTGGAGAAGAACCCATCAAACACTCACTGACATTGAGATGCGTCGTAGGAAATGGAAGTGGATTGGGCATACATTACGGCGAGATAAAGGGAACATAGCAAGACAAGCCCTGGAATGGAACCCACAAGGTAGCAGGAGAAGAGGCAGACTAAGGAACACACGGAGGAAACTGTACTAGCGGAAGGGATGGAGAAAGGAGGGAAGGCCTTGATCGAGATCAGGACGATGGCGTACAACAGAGTCCGGTGGCGGAAGTTCGTTGATACCCTATGCTCCACTTAGGAGATGCAGGAAATAAGTCAAGGTTAACAAGTAGTTGGCCGAGTTCGTGGAAATAATAAACGTATTAGTGAATCCACTCACAGTAGCAAAGATTGTCGCTAAAGCATACAGGGAATTAAAGTGGCTTAGAAACATTAGACGGGGGGCTGTTTTAATTAAGTTACGGTTTCTATACACAGATCACCAAATAATATAACTTAAAAATTGCCTAAAAGAATGCAATAACATTCTCTCGTTTTGATAGCGATTTCGTCACAGTAACACATCGAAGTTTTTCGGCGACGCAAAGATGGGAGAGAGCTAGGATTGGGAAGTTATCGGCCGTGGCCTGAATTAAGGTACAGCCGCAACATTTGCCTGGTGTGAAAAGATCAATTTAACAATACACGAAGCTTTATCTTAATTTGCGAGAATATTACCAAACAAAATCAACAGAGCAAGTTTGCGGTTTTTCATGACGATGTTAATCATCATTATAGCCTCGCGACGTTGTACGCGGAATCCGAACCACGAAACGTGACGTTTCATTTCAGAAGAATATACCACAATGGGAAGATGTTAAACAAATAATAGTAAATGACTTACCGCAACCAATGGCGCTTCGTGATGGACGTATGACAACAAATGGCATCATACTGATCTGCTATCCATACAATCAGAATGATGTAGAAAGCTGTTGTCGTATCGTTGAAGAATTCCGACATAATAGCTTCCATGCCTGCAAAAAGACAAATATGCTATATTGATAAAAAGTCAGAATTAAGGGGACATACCTCAAGGTTACACTTAATAAACATACTGGGCTGAAACAATATATCGTCGTTGCTCCAGCAAAAACCACTATGTGACATATTTTAGCTTAGAACCTTGGCCGGTAAGGTTCGGTCATCTAAAATTCAATATTGTGCGACAATTGTCAAGGAATTCTCGCTCTTCATAATACATGTGCTGCGGGTGAGTATTTCTCCAAAAATATTATCACATAACGGTTTTCGCAGGCTCAGCGTCGATATGTCACAAATGAGCTTAAAAATACTATGTAAGGAATCTTCTTCTTCTTCTTTTTCTACCACTTTTTCCCACATATCTGGGATCGCGGGTGCGAATTTATTCAGTAAGGAATAACAAGACAAAACCAACTGACTATATAGTCCCTGCCTTGTAAGCGTATAGACTAAGGATACAACCTTACTCTTTCTCCCCTGTTAATACTGAAGGTAGTGATTTATAGTTAAACTCATGTTCATAAAAACCATAACACCTTGAAAGACTAGAGATAGGAAGTTCGTATCCACAAGACATGTGCATTAGTATGTTCTGAAGAAATGAGTAGCATTTGAACCATGTCGGTCCTCAGGTTCAAGGTCCACGTCGATATCTCGGCGCACCACCACCGAATGGTAAAATGTGCCTGCAACTCTCGTTATCGCTATAAACCGAAGGTAATGGATCTGTGTGACTTGAGCAGACGTACAGGATGCCTCGCAGGCGTACACGAGAAGCATAACGTCAAATGAGTCACGAGGCATGAGGGAACATGATACATCGATCCGGGAAATTGCTGCTCGTGTAGGACGAAGAGTAACGGCAGTGCAACGGGTGTATACAGAGTGAATCAGAGAAGGTCGTAGAAAACGACGAGATGGGTCTGGTCGCACCATCCAGACCACCCGCCGAGAAGATCGACACCTCATCCGAATGGCATTGCAGGGCAGATCTGCGTCCTCTTCGGCTCTGGCGCAACAGTGGAACAGTGTAACACATGGTACAATATCGGGAGTGACAGTCCGTCGCCGTTTATTACGGTCTGGGTGACCGTCCACTTCTCCACCTACCTTTGACTAATGTGCATAACCATACCTGACTGCAATGGTGCATGGAACGACGTCACTGGGGACAAGAATGGCAGCATATAGTGTTTTCGTACGAATCCAGGTTCCGTTTGTTTGAAAATGATGGCCGCATTTTGGTTCGTCGCAGACAGGGGGAGAGGCATCACACTGACTGCATTCGCACAAGACATAACAGCGCCAACTCAAGGTCTCGTGGTGTGGGGTGTTATTGGGTACAATCACAAATCACAGTTGGTGCGTGTCCACGGCACTGTGACCAGTTTAACCTACGTGAATGATATCCCGCAACCCGTACCCAAACCCTTTGTGCACGACACCCCAGATGCCATATTTCAGCAGGGCAATGCGCGACCACATGTAGCTGCACGAACACATACCTTCTTGTTGTCGCAAGATGTCAGACTGTTGGCCTGGCCCGCCCGATCACCGTACTTGTCGCCAATCGAAAATGAGTGAGAAATGGTGAAACGATGGGTGAGGCGCTGTGACCCAATGCCAACCACCAAAGATGAACTATGGAGCCAGGTGAATGCAGCATGGATGGCTATACCCCAGGACGCCATTCGCGCCTTATACGCGTCGAGGCCATCACGCATGGAACAAGTTATCAGTGCCCATGAAGGACTCAGTGCTTACTAGGCAACAGGACACATGCTGAACGTGACTGAAATGCTAATTGTTTCTGCAGAACATAAATCAGCATGTCCTGCGAATATCAACTTCCCATCTCTAGTCTTTCAAGGTGTTCTGTTTTTTACGAACATGAATGTATTTTCTAACCGCAGGGTTCGAATCAGGGTCGCTAACCATACAGTTTAGGGACACTGTTTGCCAACGCGAAGTCTTATAGTGACTGTTAATCCTTTAGGTTGGCACTGTGTAACCATGATTTTTTTGTGACTTGCGAGATTATACCAAATGCCACTGCCGTATTGTGAAAATCACTACTGTTACATTTGTGAATATAAGTAAAGCATTTTTTCGTATGATTGTAAATCTGTTTGGGTAATACCTGGTAAGCAGAACTGTGGCATGTTCGAATAATGCATTTAATAACATAGTTGGTGTTAAATGAGGAACGCAGCATTTTATTAATACGATCTTATTTCGTCCAGTTCGTATGTATAGAATTCAATTAGGATGTATAAGACGAAAGAAAAATCTGAAAGAACTCCTCCAAAAAAGGATAGCAACGTTACCTCCTCTACAACGATTAGTTCGGTTTGAAATGGAAGGAAATTTCGTTATGAACCTAACCTTGTCATGTCTTGTCACGACCTTGGAACGATTTGCAGATTTAGTCTTTGTGTCTTCTTACTGACTTCTTACTTCTTACATGTAATATATTTGCTTGTGGTTTCACTTAGTCCGGCAAGTAATAGCAAATTTAGCAAATTTCGAAAAGGAAGCTGATTTATTTTACACCGGGCGAACACCGAAAAATACGGTCATAGTATAATGCGTAGCCTATATAAAAATAAAGGCAAAAAATATAACATTAAATTGAGCGAGGGCGAGAGAGAGTTTTATTTCCTTATTTCCTCATTAGCATGTACCCGCGGCTTCGCCAGCGTTTATCAAATTAACCATTAGATGTTTTTCAATCATGTATTTAAAAGCATTAGCATACATGGTTTGTACATAAATTAAACGGATTACGTTGTCATATTTTTTAATTATATTGTTAATTTCACTACTTAAGAAACCGAGTCGGCGGATGGTACAAATAACATTAAAACAAAACAAAAGACAACTATTCTATTTTCAAAATTACTTCTTCCTTATAGAGCTTCCGGATAAACTATATAGAGTGCTCTTCTATTTGGAGCTAAAATGAACAGTGTGTTTGCCTTTCCAACTCTTGAACAACCCACGTACATTTGTCTACGGGAGAAGCACGGTTTCCGAAGATCCAGTCGAACAACTTTAAACAATTTCCGTTGTGCCTTGTTGATGTACACAGCGAAACTCAAACGAACGGGAAACTGCAAACGTCCAAATTGAAACGGAATATATATAAGGGATCATTTGAATACGAGGAAATAATACTACTTCGCCCAGTTATAATGGTGGCTTAAGTAATATTCGGCATCAGTTTATTGACCGAGAATCGTAGCCCATTGCAGAGGTAAGGAGTATTCATATTCGGTGCCACAATTGTCTGTTCCAAGAGGTTTAAACAAACAAACAAACAAACAAATAAATAAATAAATAAATAAAACGATTAAAAGTAATATAAACAATTAATGAAAGCCGGTATAATGAATCACCTATGAATAGGCTTAGGTTAAAAATGTCAGCTAAGATGCAATTTGACTGGGAGTGCAGTTACATAATAACAGCTTCATATCCGTATTGACAGTACTGAATTATACACTTCTATGACTGTTAGATTCTCCTACTCAATACAAAGTTTCCTCTTCTGTCTGTGTGGAAGTCAAGTATTTAAAATGACTAAACATGTTTCAAACTAGTTTAGGCCATCTTCAGCGGATTTTAACTTTATAAGTACATATGCTGCACTCAACATTGTGCTTAATTAGAGTTTTGTACACAGTATAAGAAATTTTAAAAATATTACATAGTACACATTCTATAGCTTGAGGCTAACACAGTTAAAAGGTACATGCACAGTTTTTATTTGTCTATTGAGGTACCTGTCTTGTAAAAGTATCTGTTTAAAGTTTAAGGATGTGCTGTGAAAGCAATAGTATCCTAAATTTTGTAAAAAAAAAATATTCAAACATACAATAGCGGTATGCATTCTGTTGTACAAAGATGAAGAATTGGAGTTTGCACATATATATGTAGATGGTGGTATTATTATTATTATTATTATTATTATTATTATTATTATTATTATTATTATTTTCAAAAAGACGATAACAGGGAATGCATTCATCATCGTGGTATATCCCTCCTTATTGTGCCCGGGAAAGCTCCATTTCGACGAATCATGGAACCATAGCTAGACGAAGCATAGTGTGGATTTCGATCAGGAAGAAACACGTAATACCTCATATTCACCATTAGAAAAATCAGCGAAAAATCATAAAGAATTGAGAAGAGATACACCTGGTTTCCATTAACTTAGAGAAGGTATTTGATAGTTTCTAGAGAAGTGCGGAAGTCAATGAAGCAAAGAGGAGTTGGCAGCCACTTATCTGGAGCGATTCAGGGCTGCTTTAAACGGTGCTGGAACTATGTGCGCACCTGTAATGCGGAGTCACGAGAGTCCGAGACTGAGGTGGGACTCAAAGAAGGGTGCATTTTCAGCCCGCTTCTCTTTATTC
This sequence comes from Anabrus simplex, assembly GCF_040414725.1. NCBI lineage: Eukaryota > Metazoa > Arthropoda > Insecta > Orthoptera > Tettigoniidae > Anabrus > Anabrus simplex. Next base: position 110,745,506 of record NC_090268.1, read on the forward strand.
ATGTAGCTAGAAAATTCGGAAGTTCAAATTGGGTACAAAGGTTTGAGAGCGTTAACATAACCAAATGAATCTTCGCAGGCGATTTACACCTGTTGGGAGACTCGGCAGAGAACCTAAAAAGAAATTTGTTAATCTTGAGATGAGGAGGAGGAAAAGAGAGACATGGAGATTAAGAAGACCATGATGATATCACGCCAGTCCATGCCACAATGAATTACATTAAATAATGGGACACAACTGGAGCTCGCCTCAGATTTTAAATATTTGGGGACTACCGTGCTGCAAGATGGCAGACTAGACGGTGAGATCACAGGTCGATCTCACGCCATGGGCTAGCTCTTCAATGCGTTGAAGAGAACTTTCTGACTAATTGTAATATATTTCAATCGACGAAGCTCCGAGTTTACAAAGTAATGTATCTCCCTACCTTAATGTATAGCTGTAAAATTTGGGCACTAACCACCAAAGTAAGCTCCATGCAAAACTAGAAGGGACAAAATAAGAAATCAGACCATACGATCCAGTTTTGAAGTCCCACCTATGCTGGAGAGAGTTGAACAAAGCCAGCTATGGTGGTCTGGACATGTCCAACGAACGGAAGACACCACAGTCGCGAAGCTTTCAAGCCAGGATGCAGGGAGTAAGGCCATGTGGGAGCCTAGAAGAACCTGGGAGTAAAGCGCAAGGGCAGCAGTGGAAGCGAGAGGAAAAGAACGGAGAAGAGTAAAGGGATTGGTCCAGGATAGAATCAGTTGGCAGACTCTGTAAATCCTCGACACCGTAAGGTACAAGAGGACGAAGTAAGTTACTCGAGTAGGGTGAGACCTATCATTGCCGCCGCTCTTAAATATTACCAAAGAAAATACCATCCTTTTCCTGCATCAGCTAATCTAACATTTTAGATCAATCAATTGTGGAATTATTTGTACCTTAAGCTTAAGTCTTCCTGGAAAATCATTAACTGGACAGTCCTCTTTGAGAATTTCCAGTAAAAGGTTTCTGCATACGTTACAACACAAACAGAAGTGCATACCAATGTAAAGCCCTTTTATTCCGTCTCTAAAATGTGATTTAATATGCAGCTATTTGGTATCGCAAAAATATACACTATCCCATGAAGTGTCAGAGGACGGGTGGGAGAAAGTTGAAGTTCTTGTATTATATTCTACGAGAATCACCTTCAGGTAAATGTTCCCTTTATAAGAAACCTAGGTCATGTAAAACTAGAATTCGCTAAATGAATTATCTAAATAATCATTCACAAATACCGCAGAACTGATCCACGAAGGGGAAAAAAAACTATTTTGTGCGGGAGGGGGGCAGGGGGGGGAGGGGAGGGGAGGAGAGTGGACTTCGAAGATTGCTGAGTACCTGGTTCAGTCCAATTCTATTCGATTTTGCAACCCATAGCTTAGGACACGAACCACTAACCCATACGATCCGCAAGGCGGTCAGTAAAAGAATCAAGTAAGGATCGACTGGAGTTCATCCGGAACCACTGTTAACCTGTGTCGAGTGAAATTAGAAATTAGTTTCTCGATCGGACGCGCAAAAAGTCAGACAACGACCACCACACACACACACACACACTCTCTCTCTCTCTCTCCCTTAACCCCTCATCGTAATTTAAGCTCAAAGCTTCACATCTCACTACTGCCATCTTTTCACTTTATTAGAACCTCCCAAAGCTGAGAACGTTTTACACAACATCGACTAAATCATTTTCCTCCAATAAAATTAACAGAAGCTTTAATTATGTGTAAGCGGGCATTTATAAAATAATTGGTTATACCTAATGATACTTAGACATTATAACGAACGATTCGTTACTGTAAAACTAATAGCCCTGGAGACCATTACATTACTTCAACCTTTCCTTAAACCGGAGTTCTCGAGTTGGTTTTAAAACCGAACTTCCGGTGCTCGAAATGGTCCCGGTTAATTTTGGATCTTGAATTTAATTTGGTTCCCGTAAGTTTTGTACCTTGAATTATAGTTATATCGAGAACCGATAGTAATTACCGCCATATCTCCATCAGAATAAACTGAATAATGTTTTGTCGAGAACCTAACGGTTATCAAACACATGCACATGTGAATAAATGAAATGTCTTGACATTTATACTGCAGACAGCGGATATTCACCAGAAATTTGGATGGAATATTTAAGTTCCTAAGAACATATTAACTGTTGTGACTCTTTCAACAGCAAATTGAATGGGCAGTTCTGCAATCCATACGCTAATGTATTCCAATTGACCAACGTCCTCAAGGAATTCAGAGTGCACTTACATCAAAACCAGCCTAAAAAGCGGAGAATGTGTGTAGAAGTGGATTGAGAGGTTAAAGAAAGGCAGAAAGAATATCTAGATATGTTCATGTTTGTAAAACGACTGTTTAAAAAATCCATGACTTGTATATAAGTCTCGACCTTAGTTCATTCTAATGCATAATTTATTAATGTTATCTCGAAACTGGGGAATTAATGTTGCTACTCCTAAACACTTTTATCTTTGTCTACTGCAGTAGCAGTAGAGTCTACATCTGTCAAAAATGGTAACTTGTGGACCAACTCCTGTACAGATCATTCCAACAGTTCGGGAAACAATCGAGTGTCCCCTCGAAAATGGTTGGGAACCAACTCAAGTCCAGCACCTTACACTGTAAACGAAAACAATCGTGCAAGTAACTTCTAGCTCTCGAAAACAGAGTGTCAAACACGAGAAGCATATCAACTGAAGTACCGTCAAGAAGAAAGTGTACTAGTCCCTTTAAGAACGTTGTAAGAAGTGTTGTACAATGAAAGGTCCTTCCATTTTTGTAAGTAGTTTAACGTCGCGCTAAAAAAAAAGGTTTTCGGCGACACAGGGATGGAAAAGAGTTAAGACTGGGAAGGTAGCAGACGAGACTTTAATTAAGGTACAGCCTCAGCATTTGCCTGGCAAAAAATTGGAAACCACGGAGCTTCAGGGCTGCGGACAGTGGAATTCGAATTCACTATCTCCCGAAAACAAGTTCACAACCACACGACCTGAACTACCCCATATGTATATGTTTCTTATTAGTTATATTAGTTGTTTTCTTCGGAGGCCTGAGTTCGATTCCAGATAGTGCCAGAAATTCAAGATTGGCATCAGAGCTGGCATGTGGTTAAAAAGCGCACTTCTTCTAGGAGTGTGCCTGAAAAGACTGCGGCATCTAGGGACGAGGTCATGAATTTACATGATCTAAGTACAGTTTTTCGATTCAGCTAATATTAGCGGATACATTTTGCATTTCCTGTCTTGGCCCCTTAATAATGTTACGCCACTGTACACTAATAAAATAATATATGTACTGTACCTAACCCGGCTATTCTTGAACTTATATACGGAGTTACAAGAAATTGTGTTTATTTTCCCGTGATGTAATAGAAAAAAAATGAAATGAACCTAATAATAATAAAAAATAATAATGATTGTATTGTTCTTACGTTCCATTAACTACATTTGAGGTTTACGGAGCCGCCGAGGTGCCGCATGCTTTATTTTACGCGCCAGTAAATCTACGACACGGGGCTGAAGTATTTGAGCACCTTCAAATACCACCAGACTGAGCCAGGAGCGAACCTGCCAACTTGGACTCAGAAAGCCAGCGCCTTAACTGTCTGAGCCATTCAGCCCGGCTGAAATGAACCTATTTTCGATTTCTCTGCACCTAAGCCGAGACAAAACCAACATATGAGGTAAAATATTTTGAGCACATACAAAACTATTGTTGTTATCATATAAGGATGTGGTGTTAACAGTAAATATGAAGGTTCGTGTGCGGAAAATGAAATCCCGACACCAAGAAGGAGTTGTGCTACATAAACGAAATTCGGCAGACGTGTTTGTACATCTGAAAGATGACACCTATTCAGATTTGCACGTTGGTTGACGAAGAGTGATGCTAGAAGGTCCACTATAACCTTTCAAAAGTAAATTTGCTTTGATTATGTACACTTCGTGAGCATTAGTCATAGTCCAGTGTTGACGTTGTGAGGTAGGTGTGAGTCAATCACGCCTATAAGGCGACACTCCGCAGATAAAAATCTATATTTACCGGGCGAGTTGGCCGTGCGGTTAGGGGCGCGCAGCTCTGAGCTTGCACCCGGGAGATAGTGGCTATCCCATCGTCGCCATAAGAACTATATGTTTTGGTGTGAAGTAAAGGCACTAGCAAAAAAAAATCTATATTTTGGTCATTTTGGTGAAATTTTTATGACAAATTGAAAGGATTGAGTTTCCTTTTTCTTGTCACGAAGTTATTCCGCTGAATTCAAACAATTTGTCACTGTAATAATGCTTTGTTTGCCAATTTAAATCCCATTTTTTCTCCCATAATATTCTGCCAAATCTAACAAAATTTGTATGGTATATGTACCACAGCTATATTAAGAAACCTGCGAATAGAATTTTTTATTGCAAAGTTTTTTCAAGTAGTAGGGATTTTTAAGTCCAAAATTTTAGAACGTAAATTTACACAAACTTTAAGTACGATATATCTCCTTTTATAAATTATGTGCAGAAAAATCGATACGTAGTGCTTTTAAAAGGAGTATTATCTATCTAATTACGAATTTACATTAACATGTTAATTAAATTGCATTAAGAATGGAATTGCATATTTTTAAAAAAAAAATACTTTGGAAAACTATTAATTGTATATGAAAAATGTTCGTGATATATCTACTTGTATGTAGGTGACATTCCCACAAAGTTTCGTAAAAATGTATTTTTATTTCCGGAGTGTCGCCTTATGGAGACGAAGCAGGCAGTATCAGCAGCTTACTGAGATTGAACGAAGCAGTGTAATAGGGTTATGCGAAGCTTGATGTTCTTTACGTGATATTGCAGAAAGACTTGGCAGGGATGTATCTATAGTGCATCAGTGTTGGCAACAGTGGTCACGGGGAGGCACTGTCTCAAGAAGACCGAGGTCCAGCCGCACACGGGCCACTACAGAGAGGGAAGCTCGCCGTATTTGCCCCATGGCTGTGGTGACTCGTACTCCATCTGCAGCAGCCATTAGAGCTTCAGTTGGCACTGTAAGAAATCGATTACTTGCCGGACAGCTCTGAGCTGTAGCGTTCATGCCACTAACCCAGAATCACTGCCATCTGCAATTTCAGTGGTGTCAATCAAGAGCTCATTGGAGTACGGAATGGAAATCTCTATTAACAGATGAGAGCCATTACTGTTTTAGTGCCAGTGATGGCCCTAGGTTCGTAAGCAGAAGGCCAGGTGAGTGCTTGGAACCAAGCTGTCTGCGGCGTAGACATTCTGGGTCTACACCAGGAGTCATGGTCTGGGGAGCGATTTCTTTTGACAGCAGGAGCACACTCGTCATTATCCCACGAACCTTGACAGCGGACTGGTGAATGAACCGGTTGTGCTGCCATTCATTCGCAGTATTCAAGGTGGTGAATGCTCGTCCTCATACCGATGCTATCACCCAACGTGCTCTACAGAGTCTCGACCAGTTTCCTTGGCGTGCGAAATCACCAGAACGTTCGTCCATTGAGCATGTCCGGGGCATAATGGGGATGACAAATCCAGCGTCATCCAAGATCAGGCCTGACCAAGTGCAACAGGCGTGGAACTCCACCCCACAAAATGAAATACAGCACCTGCACGACACAAGGCATGCACGTGTACATGTTTCTATTCAAAATTGTGGCGACTGCAGCGGTTATTAATGTACCTCCATGTCACACGTCTTCTCGCACATAATTGAACCTGTGACTTGAAAACTTAAACCTATTTAATATGTTTCCTAGATAATTACTTAGCCCAAATTGCATTCCTCTAAACTAACGTCTTCTTGGTGTTGGGATTTCACTTTCCACAAGTATATACAGTGATCAGGTACTGAAAAGGATATCACTGGCAATAGTGAACATATTTCCAACTCTCCAGCAGCAAAGAGTGACACTTCGAAAAATTAAGATTGCGCCTTTAGTGAACATTTTAACATTACCGGTACCGCATTAAAACCAAATAACTTGACTTCTCTGGGACATCCTTTTCTCTCTGATGCAAGTATTAACATTTTAAATAATTTGCACGATCTTGGAGTAAAGACTGATTCAGGTAGAAATACGAAACATTAGACCGAGTTATTCCTAAACGACTTGACATAAAGTACAGAATGTGCACAGTTTTAAAGCGTATGTAGAAGAGCACATAATAATATTTATTTTTAAAATAAGTATCCGAAACATCACTTTTAGTACCTTCGGGGCGCTGTTACAGAATTACTAAAAGAAAGGAGGAAGAGAAAATCAATAGCAATGTAAGAGAAAGCAGATAGGCATAAAAGTCTGTATTCGTACAGCGAAGCTTACGGCGCTATATTGAGGCATTTTCATAGAATGTTATCCTGCAGTTTTATTACGTAATACACGAACAGAGTTAAACGAGACTCGACTGTAATTCAGTGTAACTGCTGCACAGCACAGGAACCGGCTGGCAGGCAGGGTGGGTGGGTGATTACTTCATCCACAGAGCGGAGAGACCCGTCGTTTGTATACATTACACTGAGCGCTAATGACAAGGGACTTACAAATGTCACGCTGTTGTAAGGGACCACTGGACAACCATCTTTATGCTTGCTGAAGAGATTACGCACGCAACAGAACATGTCTACCATAGCGTCTCCGGATCACGAAAAGAAACCTGCTTATTAGTAAAAAGCATTTCTGAACTATTCAGGTAGAGCCTAATTTCTTCGATTATATGTATCACACTCAGAATGTTTCTTTGAGCAATATGGTTTAACATCTAGGTGAAATGCCCCAGAAAAGGAAACAGACAACCATCAACACTTCTGAGAATTAAGAAGTTCGGACAAAGAACAGAGAAACCAAAAGACATCAAAAGATAGCAAAATATACAGTATAGCCTCCAAAGTTGCCCACCTCCATACGCTGAGCCCTCCTTTAAGTTGAACGAATTTTCATATTCCGGACGGAAGAATTTTCATAGTCTGGGTGTACAGTTTATAATCGAAGAGGGGTGTGTCTATACCGACCAGCCGTAAGTTTTGCCTTGACCACTTCAATCCCCATGAAAATCAGAACATAGATACATCAATTTGTCGAAGAAAAAAGTATGCATTTATTACAAAAGAAATGTCATTGAACTTTTGCACTTGAAGCGATACAATCCATACTGTGCTCCTAATCACCCTTAATTTTAGAACAGAAATAGCTCTAAATAGAGGAAACTGTACTACGTCTTAATTTATTTTAAAGGTTGTGTAAAATGCAGTGCCACATTCGTAATTTCATTCCTAAGGAATAACGCAGCTTCTGTAACACAGGAGTGTGGTTAGGCGTTTATATGTAATAGCTAATAGTCTGACAATGCAGCGGTGTTTGAAACTTAGCCGTAAACTAACTTACGATAGTGATTACACGCGTTTATATGTTTTCAACTGTATTTATATGTGTGTTTAAAATTGTATTCAGGAATCCGTATATCATCGTCTCTATTCATCATAAATCAATATTACTGTATTTTTTCTGTGCAGTTTACAACGTAGATATAAAAGTTTATTCAATTTCACGAAAGTGACGTGAACGACGTTTTAATGCTTGTTTCGTTATAGTGAGTGAGTAAAACACTTAACTGTGGGTATCAAACAAAAAGCAACATTGCACTATTAAGAAAAGAAAAACACATACGGACATCACCAACCTTCTATAATCATTTTACCGTAAATGGCCCAATACACACATCTACAATGAATACAGGAAGTTTCCATAAACATTAGGCAACCAATCCAAGGTAACCACGAAACACGAGCAGATAAGTCAAGTTACTGCAACATCCGTCAACATCGACGACGACGGCAATGAAAAAGTGTACGAGTACCGCAGAACATGGCAACACTTCGACAGTAGCGGGCTGAGAAAAGGAGCATTCGACGTAAAGAAAAGACGACAAGCTTACATGGTTGTGCTCAGACTGTAAACTAAAAACTCGTTAATCTGACTGACATAGTAGAGAGGGTGAGAGAAAAGCTAAAAAGAAATGCAAGTCATCATGGAATCCGGGATGGTGGGTATACAAAGAAGCAATAAACAAGGAATCACAAAATAACGACCCAACATCAACCGACTGGAACATGTCATCTAGAATGAGGACGGTCTGAAAAGCGCAATAAACCAAATACCGGAGAAAACACTAACACAATACGGCATAACGAGAAACCATGACAACCGAAGGACAGAGGTTTAGGGAAAATGCTCTGTACACTCACCGGAACAACACAGAACAGAAGGCAGGCCTTACGGGGCAACATCGTGCTACATTAGTCCGATTTTTTTTTTTGCTATTTTGTTTTACGTCGCACCGACACAGATATGTCTTATGGCGACGGTGGGATAGGAAAGGCCTAGGAAGTGTAAGGAAGCGGCCGTGGCCTTAATTAAGGTACAGCCCCGGCATTTGCCTGGTGTGAAAATGGGAAACCACGGAAAACCATCTTCAGAACTGCCGACAGTGGGGCTCGAACCCACTATCTCCCGATTACTGGATACTGGCCGCACTTAAACGACTGCAGCTATCGAGCTCGGTAGTCCGAATTTTAGCCAGGTAACCTACAGACTTATCGAAGAATAATTTGTTCTCATGAAAACCGACATCACGCTACTAGAGATGTACTTCAAACCTCACACCCATGTAGAAACAATCACTGAAACCATAATGAGTGCAATATTAACATCAGAACCATCAAAATCAAACGATGCAGTGGGTGATTTCAATTACCGTATAGAAAAAAAAGCATTGCAGAGCAGCAGGATACTAATACAGGCCATGAATGAAAAGAGTTTCAGACTCGCTAACAAAGCAGACCAGAAAACCTACTTTTGGCAGTATCACAATGGATCTCATCTTCTACAGAAGTTTCAATATGCGCATGTGATAGAGGTAGATCATAAATCCTTGGCACCACTTCGTTAGAAAAAACATCCCAATCACCACAACCTTCCGCACTGACATTTTCCGCAAACAAAAGTGTCGAAACAATCCGTAACGTGTGGAGAAAATAAATCTCCGAAGCCTAGCAGCTAAGAAAGAAGAAATCGATGCAAATCAGCAAATGGCACACCTCAACACAACAATGGCGACCGTAAAACTTCAGAAGATAATTCAATTAACAATAATACCAGTCAATGAGAGGCATGCCAAACCACGGTTCAGAGTGCAATGCCACCATGAACGACAGACCGTTTTATAGGCCTTGCGCCACGCAAAATAAACAGGAATATAGCACGATATATTGCACTACTTTCTGCTAAGGAAGATAAACAATCCCTCCTGAAGGACAAAAAAAAAAATTCAGAATATAGAGGAGGACAGAAATTAGCGGGTGCAGCCGTCCCGGATCCTTGCACGGCCCTGAAGTAGAGAAGAATACCACTACTACCTAGTACGCAGATTGAGATATGACAGAATAACTTCAGAAACGTTGTAATGCCTTCCTCACATTATCACCATCCAAAACAAAATAATACCGCTTTGGAGAAGAACGCCTTGAAATATATGGGGATAACACTACAAGCAACGACAAAATTCCGGATACATATTGAAGAGAGAGCCACCGCAACAACAAAGGGAATATTCGACATTAAGAATCTCAAGCAACTGTGTCTAAGCACTACCCTACAACGAAGTCAAAATTATTCTACAGAATTTGTCTTGGAAAGCTTGTCTCGCGGATTTCAGAATTCTGGAAAGAGTGAAGTCGCGTTTTACTGCAAGTTGCATTTGGGCTATCGACGTACGCCCCCTCGAGGCTAACACTTGAGCTCGCGAGGAAAACCTTCTTGAAGGAGGACCTACGAATCAGATTCCTACTCCTATCAACGGAAAACTGGTCGAGACTATTACAAGAAAACAGAAAAGAGAAGAAATATAGCCGGAGTTTACATTACTAGTTCAAATGATGGATCAATTTTGGTCATGGCCTAAGCAACCACTACTCTACCTCATAACAGGAGAGCATGGTTACCATCACAAGATATGAAGGTCAAAGGTGTCTCATGGACCAGAACGGGAATGCAATCAATACTGTTGACAGATATCATAACGTTACATGTGCAAAACGAAGAGACTCAATTAGCCACTATAGCAAAAACGATGACAATACTTGCATGCGCACCTGCACCCATTCCTTGTATTATTATTATTATTATTATTATTATTATTATTATTATTATTATTATTATTATTATTATTATTACTACAAAGTAAGTAGATTGTCCTTTAGTCATATCCCAAATCCATACAATAGTCTAATTGATGTTGCTCGCAAATGAAGTTTGCTCTTGTAGTTATTAATATGCACGTAATTTATGCACTTAACGTTACCTCAAACATTTCAACCAATGTACAGCACTAATCAAGTCATGATGTCCCAAAGGAAAGGACTGAAAGAGTTGACATTGAAAGAGAAGGTTGATCTTCTGTATTATCTGGAAAGTAGCAGCCAAAGAAAGACAACAGAATATTTTTGTGATAGCAAGTCAACAGTTAGCAACATCCAAAACCGCAAAGAGGAGAGGTACAGTAAGAAAAGCGAAGACCTACAGCGGAAGAGGAAAAAAACTTGAAGTCATATTATGCTAGTTCAAACAAATGACGGCAGGTAATGTCCGAATCTCTCACACGATGATTCGAGAAATTCCTAAAATAAATCGCACAGAATTTGGAGGTAGCATATTTTTAAACGTCAAGTGGACGGCTAGAAAAGTTTAAAGTGCGACACGAGATCTCTCAGAAAGCCTTGTGTGGCGAATCTAATGAAGCTCCAATTGAAGTTGTTGAAGAGTTTATGGAAAAGTTCCCAGATATCGCGAGGGGCTTCTTTAACGCTGTCTAGTGCGGACTCTCTTTCAAATAAATGCCCGACCGACGCCTCGTCTTGAAGGGTGACAAATGTAAGAGTGGAAAGCTTTCCGTTAGCTCAACCAGAGAGAAATGAAAGCCTTTGATGATCGGTAAACCGGCAAAGCGGCGCTCTTTGAAGAACTTGAAGCATGACGACCTTAGCGTCACTTGGAGATCTAATAAATCTTCATGGATGATCAAGGTATATTGATAGACAAGTGAAAACGAAGAAACGGTATATTCTACTTATAGTCGAAAACTGTTCTGAATACCCGCAAGTGGATAACCTCACTATAAAGTGACACATTTCTGCCTCCACACATGATCTTAAAAACCCAACCCAACATCTTGACCAAGGCATCATCAAAGCATTCGAAATGCACTACCGTTCCGAGCTCCTGCAATGTGTCACCACCAAGACACAAGATTCTAGTCTAACTGTGGGACTTCAACCGCAGCATCAGTTAACGCTTTGGATGCTGTCCTCTGGATCAGTTCTGCTTGGAATGAAGTACAACCAGGAATAATACAGAAGTACTTCAGAAAAGTTGGATTTATCACAACTCCACTGCAAGATACTGCCGCATGCTCACAAGCTCCATCACCCATGACAGAATTCGAGGGAGTATATTTTGAACGTTTTGTTGCATTGGATGATGAAGTGGCAACCTGCAACGATCCTGATCCAGAAGCAATATTGGCCGAAAAACACTCCAGCAGATAAGTGCCGGAAGCAGCAGAGTGATATCGATATAGACGCGGACAGTCTATAAAAAAATTATGTTAGGCATATTATAGTGCAAATAAAGTCATTTGTTGTGGACAAATGTCACTGTTGACTGGTGTACCCAGCTTTGACTGTGCACAGAAGAGAAACAGACGAAGATCAATTTTTTTAAGCAGAATGATGAGAGAGAAAAGTAAAATATATTGTACTGAATACAGTAGACGTACTGTGTACACTGTGAAGTGTATGCAATATATTTGATTTAGATGGTTTTGTACAGTTTCATTATGCCCTATACTGTTTTTTTTTGGTACTATTCGACAGGAATAGGCTATATGCTGGCACGGGTTACACCCTCTCCCTTCCTACTACCATGTACTGCACGTAATTCATCTCATTTCATTAACTTCTCTGATGAGGCTGACGTCAGGAAAGGCACCCGGTCGTAAAACTCGCTACGAAGACTCAACTCACTTCACACCCACCACTCCGTAGAGAAACGGAACACCCTTCAGTGCCTGCTGTGAAAATAGGAAAACACGGAAAACCATCTTCAAGGCCAACTGTTTTAAGTGGTTTCGTATACATCATTTTTCAGACATGAAAAATTATGTTATAAATGGTGCCGACTTTTAGATCATTGTCTTAACATCTTTTATTCGAGCAGTACTTGATATACAGCTGTTTTAAGAGCGAATAATTAATTCAGCTTAAATTCGTTTTATCAGTAATAACGCTACATGTGTGATTTTGTTGCACAATGACGAAGACAATATCCAATTCTTGGTAAAGTAGTTCAATACTATATATAATACTGGACACATCCCATCTGACCGGCTGTTATCTACATTCATCACGTTGCCAAAGAAGCAAAAGGCATGTATGTGTAATGATTATCGGCTAGTAAGGCACATGAGCCACACACTTAAAGTATTCCTTCGTGTAATACATAACAGAATCAAGACAGGTGTGAACAAGACCTCGACGACACAGTTTGGGTTCAGAAATTCTTTTGGTACAAGAGAAGCATTGTTTGCGCTAAATATCCTAGTTCAGAAGAGTCTAGATCAACAGCAAGAAGTGTTTGCTTGTTTCACTGATTTTGAAAAGGCATTTGACAGAGTACAACATCCAAAACTTGTAGAAGTCCTAAAGGATATAGGAGTTGACAGCAAAGATATCCGTATTATTGAAAATCTTTACTGGAGACAGAAGGCCGTTGTCCGAATCGGAAATCAAACTACAAACGAGATAGCCATCCAAAGAGGAGTTAAGACAAGGTTGTGTTTTTTGTGTTATACTTCCTTCCTTCGGTCATTTCAAAACTATAAACACTTTTCTGTTTTCATGTCTTTTTTTCTTCCTAATGTGTTTTGTAAATATGTATATATTATATATTGCTTATTTATAATTAGTGGTAGTAGTAAGTTCTGTTAATATTGTTATTATTTGAATGTATTATATCATCTGTAATTGGAGAATCAGTAACTCTGTTGATGATAAATAAATAAATCAAATCACATCAAATCAAATCTCCATTGTTACTCAACCTTTACTCGGATAAAATTTTCAACACAGCTTTAGAATATCGCCAATATGGAATAAAAGTAAATGGTGGCATAATTAACAACATAAGATATGCGGATGAAACAGTCATCTTGTGTGACAATTTTGAAGGTCTCCAACTCCTGCTCAATAATATTAGTGCAGTAAGTGAGGACATGGGACTAAAAATAAATATAAACAAGACCAAGTTCATGATCTTCAGCAGACGTGACAATGCTGAGGCAATCTTACAACTAAACAACCGACAGATTGAGAGAGTAACCACTTTTAAATATCTGGGTGCCACTGTCACTGATCTGATCTTGAGAAATAAGTGAAACAGAGGATAACAATAGCACGAAGAATATTCACAAAAATGAAATCTTTCTTTTGCAATGACTATTTAAATATAAAACTTAAAGAAGATGGTCAAGTGCTATATATTATGGTCAGCCTTGCTACATGGTGTGGAAACATGGACTCTCAAGAACATATCAGTGAAACGCTTGGAAGCCTTTGAAATGTGGATCCACTGTAGGATGCTCAGGATTTCGTGGGTTGCACGACTAACGAACCAAGAAGTACTCAGAACGGCAAGAGCAAGTCCGGAACTCGTTCAAACATTAAACAAACACCGGAAGATCTCTTACCTTGGCCACATCCTTTGATATGAAAGTTACCTCATCTTACAGTGGATTGTACAAGGCAAAATACAGGGTCGAAGACGTGTCGGGAGGAGGCGAACATCATGGCTTGGAAACATCAAAGAATGAACTGGAATTCACAGTGTTGTAAGACTTTTCCACCTAGCAAGAGATCGTACTGCATTCGCTACAGTGATCGCCAACGTCAGGGGAACCTGATATGGTACTGTGAAGAAGAAGACCAGACAATATTTAAATACGTCAAACTATCGGCTTCAGGGTAAGTATATTCCTATTACTAAATTATTGCCCCGTAATAAAACGAAATTAAAATAAAGTAGTACTGTCAAGCTCAAGAGAGATTCCGCACATATCTCAGTGAAAGGAATTACTGTAGACAGATGCATGAATTAAATACGTAGAAATCTTGTCTTTACTATAGTACCAGTTCAAATAAGGGATTTCACGAGTTAAACTTGCCTGACATGAATTCCAGCATCCTTAGTATTCTCCACCTTACAATATCAGAAACAAGCGACATCCCTATTGCATCAAGATCTAATCCGTGACTGTGAGATTCCTATCATGATTCAACAAGAAATTTGACAGCCTTTCAACTATTTCTCGGATGATGCCTTCCATAACAAAAGTACTACGTTTGTTTGGTTCTAACCCTTTGCAAGAACAGCTGGCTTGTTCTTTCTCTCTCCTTTTCCTTTTTCACGATAAAATTAAAATTCTTCCCAATATGTGTGTTCAGAATATATTTAATAGAAATGCTCGTGCCCCATTTAGTGGTATCTATTTCCGCAATATATCCGTTGATTTCTTACGAAGAGTTGTGATTCATAGATTAGGTTCTTTTGACTATACTCCTTCGCAGAATCCGAATTCGCCCGTATTCTTACACTCTGCATACCTCGCGTTTTTTGTTTTGTTTTTTGTTCTTTTGTTTTTAGGATTCGGAAGTAATTAGAAAGAACTTACATGTATTTTGATGTCAAAACATAAGTAATCAAGAGCTTTAATTAGACCCGAAAATACGGCTACGCAATCAAAATAACATTTCGAGAAAAAAGCCGAGGAAATCAAAGCATATTCCAAAAGCTTTGTAATGTATGATATATTTAAATTGTTTCCAATTCTAAACAATGAATCACGCGTGCTAAACATATACATTTTAAGAGACACAATATAAGAGGGAAGACCAGATCAACAAATCTCACGTATAAATCACTTCAAACTAGCAGAAAATTGAGAAATAGTTAAAAGGCTGTCAAATTTGAGTTCGCGTCAAAGTTTCAAGCCTCGATATCCCTCAACAGCAGTTGATTTCTATTAGATCTAATTTATAGTTCTTATTTTATTATTTGAGATATCTCTTCGCTAGATACCTCTACTTCAAATCTTTCACCACTACAATTTTATATTTCTTTTCTCGAATACCTCTTGAATCACTTCTTAGGAAAATAACTGATTATCCTATCGTTTTGTGCAAGGCGTGCATCACACCACAAAAAAAGTTACCGCTTTGTCCTGATGTACAACATTCTATGTTTTCATCAGGAAATCTACCCCCGACACAATGCGAACGTCATTTTAGGTATTGTCTTCTGCAAAACACGGGGAAACAAAGTGAACAGAACGTACTTTACACTAACGTATCCAATAAACCTTTGAATAGAAAATTAATGCATGATAAGGTGAATTCAAACAGAGAACAGAAACTTGACAATATAACCAGATAATTTAATTTCGTGTGGCTATTTCTAGCCGAGTGCAGCCCTTCTAAGGCAGACCCTCCGATGAGGGTGAGCGGAATCTGCCATGTGTAGGTAACTGCGTGTTATTGTGGTGGGGGATAGTGTTGTGTGTGGTGTGTGAGTTGCAGGGATGTTGGGGACAACACAAACACCCAGCCCCCGGGGCCATTAGAATTAACCAATGAAGGTTAAAATCCCCAACCCGGCCGGGAATCGAACCCGGGACCCTCTGAACTGAAGGCTAGTACGCTGACCATTCAGCCAACGAGTCGGACATATAACTAGATGAAAACAGCAGAATAGCTAGTAGTCTACTAGAACTTCTTCGAAAAGAATTAAATCGTGTGAAATATCTTCCTAACACTAAAGAATATGTTTACAAAACGTTTTTTCTACAGGATCAAAACAAAGAGGTACAAAAGAAAAGCGACAAATAAAGCTGTAAAATAGGGGATAAAAGCTAAAACGTTAGGCACACGTCAAGGGCTTGAAGAAATATATTTACACGAGTATTCTCTTTTAAAAAAAAACGAAGTACGAATCCAGCTTAAAATCGTTTGAAAGCAACTATGTAGCTAACCTTCCTCCTAAAAACACACACACACAGTGCATGAGGCTACTGGGCTTCTACCAGATCTCATAAAGAGAAACACTGACAATCCCATCCTCTACTCACATTAATTAAATCTACAAAGACTTTCCAACACCGGTGAAAATACAATTAAATGCCATTTCAGAACGTAAGTTAACATACAACCTTACAGAAGAAAATATTTACGAGGTTGCGCCAATTACTGTAACTTGTACATATTTTTCTTATATTGAAAGATTGCTTAGCTAATGGGGATAATGATAGGCTGAAGACGAATAATAATAATAATAATAATAATAATAATAATAATAATAATAATAATAATAATTAATAATTAATAATAATAATGTGGTTTTACGCCCTTCTAATTCATTTTATGGTTTTCGGAAACGCTCAGGTGCTTGAATATTATCCCACAGGAGTTATTTAACGTGCCACTAATTCTACCGACACTAGGACGTCGTATTTCAGCACCTCCAACTGAATATGCCAATTTCAGCTCAGAAGGCCACGGCTCTACCGTCTGAGCTACTCAACCATGCCTTGTGAAAATGATTAATGTACTGTATTTTGCAATTCCACGTTTCTACTGTTATTTGTTTCATATTTTATCAATATCAGAACCTTGATTCTCAAACATCTTCAGGCCAAACAAATTCTACTACTGAAAGCGAAAAACAAAGTATTAGGTTAACCTAGCAGCAGCTAACTTTCAGAGTTTCAAAAGGAAGTACTAGAGTTTTCCTATACCGTGTACAGGGTTTAGTAATCCATCAAAATTAACGATTAATTGTTTGTTGTTTTTGTTTTGTTTCTTTAGCTGAATGAGCAGCGTATTAACCTTCGAGTCAGAGGGGCCCTGAGATCGGTTCCCGAGCGGGCCGGGGATTTTAGCCACGTTTGGTTAATTCCTCTAGCTTGGAGACTGGATGTTTGTGTTCGTCTCAACACACATCGCGTTTGCATATAACGGATCACAGATACACTCAATTGTGAATGCATTCATTCACATACGGTTGACGTCAGTAAAGGCAGCACCTCCTGAGGTACGGGTAAAGGCATCTGGCCGCAAAAATGGGCTCCATTCTCTTGTTGTGCAAACCGCAATTCATTGAGACAAGGCGACGGCTGAGAAGAAGAAAAGAGTGATTGGAGGTGGTGATTTCGGTTTTAAGAGGAAGTAAAATTAGGTAACCATCCCCTCTGAACAAATTAAGTGGAAAACAAAACTATTTACTCAACGGAAGGATTTGACAATGATTTAAAACAAAAAATGGAATAATTACTCAACTGAAAGCAGAGTGAAGTAACTAATGACACGTACTAACACACAGAAGGTGTTCGGCGAAGCGTGGATAGGAAAAGGTTAGGACTGGGAAGGTAGCGGCCGCGGCCTTAATCAAGATACGTCACCTGGCTGAGTAGTTCAGACGGTAGAGTGCTAGCGTTCTGAGCTCAAGTTGACAGGTTCAACCCCGGCTCAGTTCGGGGGTATTTGAAGATGCTCAATCTACTCTCGTGTCAGGAAAATTACCGCTACGAAAAATAACTCCTAAAAATTCCGGCACCGCAAAGTCTCTGAAAACCAAAAAAGTTAGTGGGACGTTAAACCATTCTTCTTCTTCTTCTTCTTCTTCTTCTTCTTCTTCTTATTATTATTATTATTATTATTATTATTATTATTATTATTATTATTATTATTATTATTATTATTATTATTATTATTATTATTATTTTTTTCCGATGAGGCCTGCTAAGGACCACGTGCCAATTTCAATTCAGTTCATCATACTCTGTTGTTTTCTCTTCCACTCCTTCCAATATTCTTTCATGCTTTCACTATGCTGTTTCCTTCTGTCCTCGGACCACTTCGCACCAGGCTTCTTGTTCAATCTTCCTTGGAATCCTTCCATACTTACTACCCTCTTGCTAAAAATTTCTCTGTCCATAGTTTCTTATCCTCTTATATTCTTTCTAAATCTTTCTTTACTTCTTGATTCCAGCTAGTTGTTGCCTTTTTGTCCCAAAGGTACTTGAAAATCTTTTTTGTTAATCTGGAATCATCCATTCTGTAAATATGTCCGAAAAATTGCAATCTCCTTTTTCTTATGGTTTCTGTTTTGTTTTCTATGCTCCTGTAAAGTTCATCATTAGATCTTAATTTCCATACTTCTGTTGTTTACACAGGGCCTAAGATTTTTCTCATGATTCCCCTTTCTAGTACTTCAAGTTTATCTCATCTATAGTTTAGTACCAGGCATTCACTTGCATATAAGCATTTCGGTTTCACCACTGTAGTGTAGTGCCTTATTTTAAGATTTTTAGATAGACACTTTTTGTTATAAAAATTCCTTGTGATACCATATGCTCTTTCCATCTTGTGTACCCTGTCTTCTACTTCATATTTGTCTAAACCATGTTCTTGAATTATTTCTCCCACATATTTGAATTTCGTTACTCTTTCCACTGGACCAATATCTGTTGCCAAAAACGTTAGAGCTTTCTTGATGTTTGCAATAAATTTTGTTTTTTCTACGGAGATTCTCAAACCTGTCTTGTTGGCTATTCTTTCCTAGAGATTGATTTGTCTTGTTGCACTTGTTAGGTTTTCTGACAATATAGCGAAATCGTCCGCAAAAGCTAGGCAATTTATTTCAATGCCTTTGTCTTTTCTCCCCAAAGTTACCGGCAAAATGTTATGCTCTTTAAGCTTTATGTTTTAAATTATTACAATTTTCTCTAGAACACAGCTGAATAGAAGAGGTGACAGACCGTCACCTTGCCGTACCCCGGTATTTATCTTAACCCTTTGTTGCCTGAATAGTGAAAAATAATTATACATGATTTTTTCACCTTATTCTAATGAAATATGTTCAAATAGTAAATGCTAATAATTTCAAATCATAATTTTAATTTTTGGTATGTTTTTAGGGCCTGGTACTTTTAAGTACTGTCAGGCATATAGGAGGCTTCATATTTGGGCAAATGAGAATGTTCACATTTTGGAATTATATCACATTCAGTGTCTCAAAATATTAGTAGAACATGTTTTTCATATCTTTAACTATTACAAAAATGTAAAAGCAAAATTTAAAGCAAATATGTGTAAGAAGAATGAAGTTTCCTAATATTATTGTTCATATGTAGAACATCTTGCATACATCCTATACAGCTGACACAAAGAAAAACACTACATGTAGTAAACTTTGAATGCGGTCTTGACTGCACCTTCTTTCTCGAACACACCTCACATCGACCACGGCTTTTTACAAAATCAACAAAATGATTTCCACGATTACTTAGTCTGACATCACTGGGCAAAGAATACTCTGTTTTCCTCCTTTTTGGTAGACAGGTTTGCTCTGGTGACTTTGGTGACCTCATATCACGTGAAAGTTTTTCTGGAAGAGGAATTTCTTTCTGGTTCATCAGTCCTAGGGCCACATTATGCTGGAATGCCATTAGAGGGACTCTTTCATGCAGATTACAGTATATGATGTAGGCACTGACAAATGCTATCTCAATCATTTCCAAACAATCTATGCCACCATTTTTGGATCGACAGTCTAAACCATATACGCCTCGAAGTCTGTCAGCAAGGTCCACTCCACCCATGTGTGCATTGTAGTCTTGCACAACAACCGGGCAATCAACAGTAACATTACTTCCGTCCATCTGTTCCCTAGAAACAGTTGTCTTCTCTTCCATGGAAATTAGATGCTAAGCACACACCTTTACTGTCTTTCCATAGAAAAACACTGATGTCCATCGAAGGAAAGCATTACTTTCGGTTTTGGATATGACTAACATGAGACGCTCCATATGGCCTGACGGTACTTCTACGTACCTCGCCATTTACTAGCTATATATCCACACCAATTGCAAATTTCATCAATTTGAGTACTTTATTGCATTATAGAAGCATACTTACATGTACTAAGATCACTTGCAGGTCGAATGTAACAATAGGAGCAAAGAAATAATCAAAATGTCATTTGTTTACAGTGGTAGCACTATGACTACACCCCTAAGAATAAAACGATCTCCCGCGTTTTTCATCAATACCTACCTCAAAACTGAAATATCTCTGTTTCAAGAATTAGTTACTTGAAAGTACCATGAGGAAAATACAAGGTTAGGATTTACTGAATAATTCCAAAGCCATGAAATATAAGATGGTACTTTAAAGTACCGTCAGGCAACAAAAGGTTAATATGTTTGGATATATCACCCATAAATTTCACCTTTGAAATTGTGTCAGTAAGGGTTTCACGTATTAGGTTTGCCAATTTAGTTTATTATTATTATTATTATTATTATTATTATTATTATTATTATTATTATTAAATAATATATAGCCCTTGGTGAGGAAATGGGAAATGTTCTTCGGCCCAGCAGTCTTTAGGATTCGAACCCACCTTTTCCCGAATACTAGCTCTCAGCTACGCGATCCGGACTGCGCAGCCCAACTCACTCGATAATTCCTAATGAAACAACCTTAACATTCGAAGAAGAAGAAGAAGAAGAAGAAGAAGAAGAAGAAGAAGGTAAAACAATCCGTTCACCCCAAGTAAATAACTCCGTGGTCCATTGCTGACCTGGTGCATCCCGTGAGACGCAGACCCTCCGGTGAATGTGGGCGTTATCTACCGTGTACGGGAAACTATGCGTTATTGAGAGAGAGAATAAATAATTTTGGGGACAACGCAAACAACTTACCCCGAGCCACGGAAATTAAGCGTTTAAAATTAAAATCCCAGGACCCGGCCGGAAATCGAACCTGGAGCCTCTGGGATCGAACACAAAGGCGGTGACCACTCAGTCAAGGAGGCAGATAATTATAAGATGGTTATAGCAACTAATACAACTCACAGGGTACGGTATACATGAAAAACTAGATGCAGAAATTATAAATTACATTTCTCTTTTACGTTGCTTTAATGATGTTGACACCACTTTGTTCTAACGGGAGATTCTGAAATGCGACAAAAGTCTATAGAAAATAGGTACATATACAACAAAATAAAG
This sequence comes from Anabrus simplex, assembly GCF_040414725.1. Lineage (NCBI taxonomy): Eukaryota > Metazoa > Arthropoda > Insecta > Orthoptera > Tettigoniidae > Anabrus > Anabrus simplex. Next base: position 110,766,724 of record NC_090268.1, read on the forward strand.
AAAAAACATCTACCAGTGTAGAGCAATTGATATGCTACCGTCAGATAAGCAAATGCTCATGATAAAGAGAGCAAGTTAGCTAGCCAGCCAGCCAGGATCATTCAATTGGCGGCGAGCGAGAGGGCACGAGGGTCGCCATTATCTGCTTGTACTCACTGACGAGTTCCCACGGCTCCAATCGTTTTCAAATTACACACGCACACAAAGCCAGCCGTAATCAATGTCCCTGGCGTCGTATTCAACACACACACATATACGAAAAACGAAACCCTCCCACTGCCTACCACTCTTTTCAACTCGATGAACAATTTTTCATTTTATTTTTAAATTATACACCATTGGCATTTGATTCTGATTAATGAGCACCATTGCTGAAACGAAGTGGCCAACACAATACAGTACGTTCATATAACAACAGATACTGTACAGCATGGCCTCAATGGCAGATGTATACAGAATATCACGCGGCTGAGTTTGCAAATTGTAACAGAGTAACTCCTTATGGCACACTGACGAGAAACAAAACCAAATCACGTTAAGAATACCGTAGCATTAACATCTTAATATAGTTGAATAAGTTTACGGAGTATCGATTGCTATCTCTAAGTTTATATGCGTAACATATCGCATAAAGTTCCACAACAATGGCCGGCATGTCTTAAAATATCGGTGCGAGGCTGAGAAACTAATAAGATTCCAAAGAGGAGTAGGCCGATGACCTATATGTTAGGCCCCTTTAAACAACAAGCAAACATCCGAAGAGGAGTATTCATCAAAGATCGTCATCTCTGTCCGGAAATACTCTGGCGGAACAAAAACATATTGCAACACCGTGACTGTGGGTGTCACTTCATTCACGATCCAACCTAGGGGTAATATAGTTTGGTAACATTACGTGATCAATATTACAGACCATACCAAGCAATAAACGACAAGTACTGAAGGTGCTAATCACATCAATACACAGTATACCCCCACAGTGTTCTGGCATGCAGCTAACGAATATCATCCCGAGATATAGATAGTGTTCTGTCGCTACTGTGCAACGTTAATAATTTATAGCTGGCCGAACAGACTGGGTAAGACGTCACTTCATTACATAAAAAACATGTTCAATGAGAAAAATATTTCGACACCCTGGTGGCCAGGGTAGCTGTAACGCACCAAGAACAGCACGTAACGTAGTAGAAGTATATAGACATGCTTTATACTGTTGAAATAGCACATCGCCCACCTGTTGCAGAAATGGCAGCAGGACCGGTTGAGCAATGCCGTGGATATAGCGGGCTCTGTTTAACGGATCCTCCGCAAACACCAAAGGTGGACTGGAATTGTAGTTTATTGCGTTCCACAGCATAATACCAGGATTTGGGCCGGTATGTCGGGGACGAATTCACACTGGAAGATGACGCTCGCCAGATCGACGTCGCACACGTAAATGGCAACCACTTACATGAAAGCAAACCTGTTTCCATCGCTAAATACAACAGAGCGTCATTCTATTCTCCCACCGATCCTTGCCGGACATCATCGATGACGTGAATGACGCTGTTGTGACAGAAGAGGAAGGCCCGCCAGATGTATACGTGTTCGTAGTTCAGCTACAAGTAGACGGTTCCCAATGGTAAGTGTGTGCACCCCTGGTGACACATTTGCTCCGATTTACGCAGCAGATACGTTATGTTTGGGCATCGCTGGCAGACCAAGACGACAGTCTTAATGTACGTTTGTACTACACGGTTGTCCCAAACTTGGTCCACGGGTGTGGGCTTATCAAATTGAATATCGTTATAACATTACCACACTACGGATTTACCACGACCAACGTGCGCAGCAATGTATCAACATGTCCACCCCGCTTCGCGGAGTACCAAGATGCTACCCCTCTTAGACAACCATACAGCACAACAGGGACACGTAACTGTCATTGAGGCATGGCTATAGCTCGATTGTTACACATGTAAACAACATTCAACCTTTTAGGCGCACACGATAGTCAGGTGTGTGGCTGGACATGGTGAAACAAAGTGAATGTTATGATATCACGCTGTCAAAATCACTTCAATAATGTATTCGACTCCAGTCAACCCAGTTCCATGAGAATGAAATTCTAAAATTGATGCTATGGCATAAAAATAATTTGAATTTGAATTATTGATCATGATTTACATGCCACTGAGGCTGAAAAGCCCCTTTATGTAGCGTCTTCTTATAATACAATACAGATTTATGATCACAGTAACTACATTTTTATAATATTAAAGTATTAAACTACACATGAAACATTAAAAAAATTAAAATACAGATCCAAATCCAGTAAGGTTAAGACATACAATATATAATAAGTAAGAAATTAAGTCATTAAGCCCTTCTGTTATTTTGGACTACATGGATTTAAAGAACATAAAGCTAAGGCAGAGAAACAATTTTCTTCGAAATATACATATTTCTGATTGTTCGACACAAGAATGCCTGATCTCAGCCTCTTGCGTACTCCTCCAGAAAGATAGATGTTAAGAACTGCTTTAGTTGTGTACAGTTAGTGTTATTTGCGAAACGGTGAAGATTAAAGACGTTAAAGATACGTGATGCAGTGCAAACAAAGGATTTGGGAGATACTTTGATGAAAGATAATTTCTTAAATATTATAATATGATAATTTTCAAAATAAGAAAATGTTCCGCCCATTTCATGTCAGGTACCGTAACCTAAACATTACTGTCAGAAGTAGAAGTAATATTTACTGCAGTTTTACACTTCATTGCATTCGTACGGAGACCAGTAGATGCTGAAGAACGCCAATCACAATCGATTATTATTATTATTATTATTATTATTATTATTATTATTATTATTATTATTATTATTACCTAAAGGCTCCTAATGGCGTAAGTTTAAATGAAATTTAGATTACTTTCTAAACTTGCCCACTGACTAGGATTAAAATGGTGATTATGAATTTAAGATAATCAGCGGCTCTAATTCGTAACACCTTATTTTCATTAAATGAATGAAACATATATTAAAATTCAATAACGTTACGCAAGACATTGTTCTTAAAAAGTAAAATCATGTATAATTATTCGACTTAAAACTTAAAAACATAATAAAACATATAAAAAATAGATCACTATTTAGGATGTAGCATATATTCCGGCAGTGTATTTTAATAGTATTCTAGACACCCACTCACTCGCACACGTCATCCGTATTTCATTTCTTTAGATCTCCGCTAAGTTTGAACAGCCCATCAATTTGGTAATGACAATACTGTCCCCATGCGTAGGCCTACTTGCAGCCGCCACAAGTACACACCGGGAAATCTTTACCCTTCACAAAGTAGTATGAATACATTGCTGTACTACGGGCGTTTCGAAGACGGCACAATACTACTGCTTCCCTCTGGGGGACCTAAAGGAAAGTCTTCCATACCTTCGTTGTTCCTTAAATCGTTATCAGCGTATTGGAAAGAGGGGTAGCTGGCCAATCCTCCCAGTGAGGCATTAACTTATGTCTCAACTGAGAACTAAATCCTGGGCTGAAACTCGCAACGCAACGAGAACAATATGATTGCCTCGTTGGCAGCCTGGTTAGCTAACTCATTTCCCGCTATACCCACGGGGCTTGGAAGCCACACAAATGTAATTCTGGTTTTTACTTTCTACACTTCGGCTACCACATCGTGGATACATTGAACCAAGGTGTGTTGCGGGAAGCACGTATCGATAGACTGCAAAGAGATGGAATCAGCGCACACAAGGCAATGCTGACGTCTACTAGAACGAAAGCTCCCAAGACGGCATAAAACTCTGGTGTGTAGATAGTGTAGGTTTCAGGTAGACAGAAAAGAGGCATCCATCACAGTTCGCAATGAAGTGAACTTTCCACCACCCCTACCTCTCGAGCCATCCATTTATACCACATTTGATCCTGGACACTGACATACAACGGACCTGAAGAGCCTCCGATGAATAGAAACATCCGTGTTATCTTTTGCTGGGTCCGTGTGCAAATCCAGGATGTCAGGTCGATGTACTGTCCACAGAAGCAAATTACTAGACGCACTGAACGGACAAGGAACAAACCAAAGGTCCATAAAACAATGTGTAAATGCTATCCAGACGTATTCCAATAGGCTCAATTTTTAGTACAAGTAGGATACAGCCGGCAATTCCGGTTGTCAAGGATAGATTGGATTAAGTGGCATCTGCCGTAGATTTGCAGCATATGACAACAGCACGTGCTTAAGCCTCAGGTGAATAGGAGGTACACCAGATTCAGCGCGCATGGCTAAGGGACTCGTAAAGAAAGCTCCCGTTGCCAGTCCAACTACGCTGTGGTGGACGCTATTCAGTTACCTATGGGAGTAATGGAATCCTATTTGACAGGCGAGGGACTCCATGGAACCATCTTAGCAAACGAAATGGAATTCAACAGTGAAACATCAATATTAATGAGGCTTAGGGGAGAAAGAAAGCAGAATTGGTTGAGTAAAAAAAAAAAACTATGCGTCTGGATGTGTTAGGAGATACTGCTATTCGCGTACAGGGAGATAACGAGGAAAAGATGAATATAAAGTGTTTTTAACAGATGTTGAAAGGGGAAGGGCAGAGTGTAGAGTAACACTGTTTATCAGGAATACTCTTGCACGCAACAGTTTCTGTTAGGCACGTAAATGAGTCAATGATGTAGGTAGACTTAGCATTTGGAGGAATGAAGACAATAATTGTCTCAGGCATGGGAGGGTGCAAATGAGGATGTTGCAAAGTTTTATGAAGTTCTTAGTGATATTGTAGTCAGAGTCAACAACAAGGATAGGATAGGTCTAATGGGCGGTTTCAATGTGAGAGCTGGAAGAATAACTGATGGTTCTGTTTTGCTTTAAATTTTGCTTTACGTCGCACCGACAGACAGGTCTTATATCAACGACGGGATAGGAAAGGGCTAGGAGTTGGAAGGCGTTAATGAAAAGTATAGCCCAGCATATATCTTGTGTGAAAATTGGAAACCACGGAAAACCATTTTCAGCGCTGCCGACAGTGGGACTCGAACCCTCTATCTCCCGAATGCAAGCTCACAGCTACGCGACTCTACCCGCACGGCCTATTCACTCGGTGTAGACTATATCATAACCGACTGTGAGTTCAGGATATCCGTTAGGAATGTGCGGGTATTCCGGGGATTTATCGATGATACAGATCACTACCTTATCTGTAGTGAACCAAGTATCTTTAGGCCTAGGATAAAGTGAAATCTGTCTACAGACGAATAAGGGTAGAATATCTCGAGGACGAGGAAATTAGAAGTACATGGATTTGATTAGCCAAACGTTCCAAACAATAGTCAGTAAGTAGGTTCAGGATATAAAAAGAGAACGGGTGACATTCAGGAATGCTGCAGTAGAAAGAGCAAGACAATGACCACGAAAAAGTATGCGTGAAGATGGGAATTAGTTACGTTCTCGTAAAACAATTACAATATAGGATATTTCAGAAAAAAGAATTTCAGAAATTATCTGAATACATCTTACTTTAGCAGCAAGGGCGAGTAACAACTGCGTGTCTTGATTAGGAGGAGGATTAGTTTAAAAGTCAATTGTAACTTTTTCACTTTCAGGATAATTCACCTGTAAATTCTCACTTGGAATTTTCAGGTTGTTCTGGACAGCGCGAAGTTTGAAAGGTACAACTGTGACGAGCTACGGAACGTAGTGAGAGGAGAGGAAAACTATTACACTATCTATGGCAGTGGGAATCTCAGCGTATAGCCAGTGAAAGTGTCAAACAACGTGAGCAACGATTGAAAGATTTGCGACAGTGTGCGTCACAGCGTACGGCCAGTGAAACCAACGAGCCACGAGAGCAGCGGTTAGGAGATCAAAAGAAATTACTTACCAACATACAAATGCGGTGTTAGTGCAGATGTGCCGTACCAAAGCTTGCGACCGTTCCAAGTTTTGAGCACCCACTAAGGCACTTTGCATTTTCCAAGAATCACCGTAATTTTCAAATGAATTAGTACGTCTCTTTTTAAGCAACCATCAGCTATCGGAGAAATTTCACAAAAGAATAAGAAACTGAAATGCATCTTTTGCGCTAGAGTCTTTCAACGTGGACAATGATAGAAGAATAGTCGTGGCATTTATAGTTTTATTGCTTCTGGACAAGTTTATCATAAAATGAATATAGCAGCTCATGTAACGTAGAATGAATGTTGAAGGAGAATGCGAGCGGCCACAGTACGGCCAACTGTACTTTTTAGATCCTGAAGGCACTATTAATAAGCGAATAAAACCATTCTCTTAATTTTAGAATTAGCACCTCTTTGATGGAATTACTAGAATGCATTATTTGAGCGCATGATGGTTATGTATAGCGATACAGAATGAGAGAAGTACAAGAGGAAGTAAATCGACAAGCTACTGCATAAGGAATACCACTATCTCACGTTCAACTTTTATTTAAAACGCAAGAGCAGTCTGATCACAGACGTTATAATATACCCTCCTGTAATGAAGTTTGTGCAGTCTTTACACTTATTGCTGATCAGAGGGTTTTACTGAAAATGAAAGATCAGCGCAATGCGTGATCTCTTTACTCATCCGTTATTTCATCCCGCATGTACCGACGGCTATATTAATTTAAAATTGCATACACCTTATGCTAGCCGCCGCCATCTAATTCCCCTTAAGAGGGCACAATACGGGCTTTCATTTCGACCCGGACTAGTTAAAATACTTACAACGAAGGAGGATATTTACGGCAAATTCCATTCAACGCACTTCATTTCGGGAAGATTATTTCAACAGTATTTGGTGGATACGTACATTCGTGTAGAATGTGGCCGCTTTCAATGAATAAAACATTATCAGAATAAGATTTTCGCAAAACAACAGAGAACAGAAGGGCGTTTCATTAATGAACTAGGCGAAAAACAGAATGCCACAGTTCTTCGTTTCCTGGTTCAACTCTATACTAAACTGAGAATTTTGAAGAAGCGATGGCTATCGTTCGAAGGTTTGGATATCCTGATTTCCATTGCACAGTGACGTCAAATCCTAGCTGGTCGGAAATGAAAAAAAAGGGTAGCAATTTTTTTATACGACCTTCGGGCAGCTCCAACAAAATCCTCCTGATACTGTAGCCACAATTCCTACCTTGATACTCGAAGATTTCAACAAAAGTCAGGTCTTTGGAAAAGTCCCCGCTTTTGTATACACAGTACTATAGAATTCCAAACGAAAGGACTCTCAGATACCAACTGCTTGTGATTACGGCCACAAATGACAAGATTCATCAACCTTCAGCTGAAATACTCGGCAACGATGATTTTCGATTAAGAAAACTCTTACCAAATGGAAAGATTCACAATCCATGAGGAGAATAAAATCCAAATGCAACATGTATGGTCAAGAAAAATGGACGAACTGTATCGGTTCAAATCCCGTTACAAGGTGATATCTGTATTTTATTATTATTATTATTATTATTATTATTATTATTATTATTATTATTCATCTGTGATATTGTATCATTAGTTAAAATCCAGGAAATACCTCATAAGGATAAGGTTGTATACGTTCAAAGATATATGAATGTAACTATTAAAGAATATGTCTGTGGAAGTAAATTATAATTGAATGTGGTATCAGTTACAGGTGAGTGGCATTTCGAAATTGAACAGAACCAGTGACGTGTGATAGCGATGGATGCGATGATCGGACGGTCTCTCCCCCGGGTTGGTGGCCATCCTTGGCTGGGGGGGGGGACGGGGTGATGTCCGTTCATTGTTTCCAATCGGTCGTGTGGAGTTAAATATATTCGATTTACTGTAATTAATTATCCTGGTCGTATGTGTATGCAATGGTCGCGGCGGTCGGACCTTCCCCCTCTCCTAGGTGGGCGGTTGTCCCTGACTTGGGGGGGAGGGGTTCTGTTCGCTGTTTTTATAAGGATGTATAATATGTATGTGATTTGCAGTATATACTAACATTATCTAACTGTTAACGAATTTTAAAATCTTTGAATTTTTGTGTACCTTGCTTTTGGTTATTGGTTTGTTGGCTTGGAGTGCGTTCAGATTTAACTACATGTAATGTTTTAGATTACAATAAACGAATACGCTCTCCGTGACTGGGAGAGAAGTGTATTCATTCATTCATTCATTCATTCATATTGTATTATTATTATTACTATTATTATTATGTCCATAGTATTAATATTTTATCTGTGAGATTACTATTACTGTATTATTTTTATTGCTCAGTTCCATTCTGCAATGCTTGTTGCTTGCGTGATTGTAGTTAAATGTATGCGTATATAGATGTGTGTGTAGATTAACACTAAAAACATGTACAGTAAGAATTGCTGTATATCAGATGTGGATACGACATTGCTACATTGTGCAATACTGCTGGCGTTACTGCCAAGTCATCGCTACGTCATCGTGCGTATTTAGCGGTGAGCTCACGTTCTTGGAGATACCTACTGGGTACCGCGAGCGATTTCGCCATAGGGTGTAACATTTGTCACGAGGTGGGAGTAGATCATGGTTATTTCTGGAGATTGCGTAGGTGTGTCAACTAACGTCTATAAAAGGTGGCTGTATCTTGTAGCGTCAGTCATTATTCAATTGGAAGGAGAGGCCACAGTTGGTCATTGAGTGAACGAGATGGAGAAGCCTCAGTCGGTCATTAGTCATTATTCAATTGGAAGGAGAGGCCACAGTTGGTCATTGAGTGAACGAGATGGAGAGGCCTCAGTCGGTCATTAGTTATTAGCCAAGTGGAAAGTGAACAGTGAAGAAGTCAAATGGATAAGTGAACAGTGAAGGAGTCAAGTGGACGGAGAGGCCACAGTTGGTCAGTCAGTGAGATGGAGAGGAAGCAGTCACATGCAGTGGCGTATACTGAGGGCTACCAAGGCTATCAGTGAAGCCCAAACCTCAAATGCGAGCGATGGAAATCTAAAGCACATTATATTGTAAGCATCTGACACATTGTTCCATTTGCAAACCTTGAAAGCAATGAGAAAACACGCCGCACGTATTTCTGAGAACAAGGCTTCGGAGCTTGTGAAGCAGCCTTGATAACACAGCGGGCAGCTCCGTTGGCTGTTGGATGCAGCTCAAAATGCTTAAGGCTTGATGTTCCCTAAACCAACTATCGAAAAGGGGTAGCCTAAGTCTAGTGGTAGCCCACGTCTTGATACCAGCATACGCCACTGGTCACATGGATACTTATTCGTCAGTGAAGCAAAAAGGATACATCACCCAATTAGGCTTGATACATCTACAGCAAATACCAATTCAAAGGAATACGTCGTAATTACACTCAAAGTGTTGAAGGTACAGTCAAGTGAACCAGTGGGGGATAAATTTCGTGTATAATTGTTAAATGTCCGGTCAAGAAGAATTCAAACTCATGCCTAGTTTCTTTCAGTTGCAATGTCATAATTTCATATTCTCATCTGTTTTATCGCAGCAAGACTTACTAGGTTTTTCTATACAATTTAAAGAATATATTTTGTTCTATCAAATGAATTTATCGTATTATTTCAATGACAGAATTAGAAAACCTCAAATTTAATGGGGAACCGAACGCCAATCTCCTTTTCCCAGAACTTATATGGTATGTTGTCAAAAGTAAGCTTATATTCAAGAATCTCATTCTCTTATTGCTGCACTGAGTTGTAGCTGGCGCCCTTCAAATAACGTATGTGTAAGTAAGCAGGTAAGAACTAAGTGTGAGTACAAGGTGCGACGATTGTGTATTTTATTTAATGAATATTAATTTTCATATTTTTTCAATTTAAATTCAGATTATTATGTTTTCAAGTAAGTAAAGGAGTTAGGAACCTCTTACAGAACTAAGTGCCTATTCGCCTTCCTTAAATCTTTTCAGGTAGTAACATCTTTAAAAGAATGAAAAATCAAAGTATCGACGACGCTAAGACGCGAAGTTGGACCCTCATAGTTCCGAATTTTCACACGAGCATGTCGTTTATCGTAACGACATAAAACGCCGTCGAATAACTAAAGATAGTCGCTAAGTAGAACCTTATAATAAATATTTATTGAAAAGTTCAATTGCCATATTAACGTTCATAACGTGGGGAGTATTCTGGCTTTGAAATACCTTTACAAGTACAGATACAAGGAACATGGCTGTGCATCGATTGAAGTTGCTGCAGAACACAGAACAGGAATTTACAATGAAGCGAAAACATACACTGAAGTACGGTGTCCCACACCATCAGAAGCGTGTTGGTGATTATTTTCTTTTGAAATTAAAAACAAAAGTCACAGCGTTCAACACTTGAACATACACTTTCCAGGTCGATATCGAATCGCAAACTTACGCCGAGCTCGGGAATATTTAGCCGAGATTGGGCAAATAGGTTCAACATTAGACTTCAGACACACAAAACATACCAACAACAAGAGGATATCAATCGATTGAATTGACAGTCTGAGACTGCATTATATTATTACTGGAAGATGCCCAAACATTTCAGATGGATTGGAAGATCGAGTGAACAGGAGCACAGAGTTCGCCAGCAGCAGATCTTTGGTAGGATTCTTCAATGTAAATTATATTGCGTAACTGAACCTATGCCAGTTGTGATTAAGACGCAACAACTGAAAATAACATCCGATATGAGACATATAAATAAGCATGCTTGGCTCGTGGTTTTAACTACAACGATCAACAATGGATAGAAGGATTACAAGAATCCATCCTACCTAAAACGTCCCAGCGATACGAAGAATTATCTTTGGATCTACTGAAATCCCAAGTGGCTCTGGGAAACATTTAAAGAAAACGTGGCAGAAGACTGCACACATGCAGCTCGGCGAAATGTATTACCATCTCCCTATATACTCTACTTTTCCCTACCTTGCTTGGCGCTGCTTGCTTCAATTCTACGCTCGCCGCATGATGTACTCTGATCACCTACTGTCAACTCGACTGATTACGTCAGCTGTGCTACACTTTGCCGTGCTTGTGTACTGTGCACCACGTGACTTTATTCTTTCTAGAACTCGCTAGAGTGTATAGCCTTCGCTTCGTTTCTGGAAACTTCCTTTCCTCTTTAAATTGCTCTCTCCGCCCATCCATCCTTGAGTCGGGCTTTCGTGGCGGAGTGGTGGATTTACACACGCTAATAACTGTGTGCTGTGCTATTATGTCAACTTCAGCTGGACATTATCTGCTACAACTCGGTGAGCAAGGCTTATAACACATTTGTTTACATTTGGACTTAACCTTCATTCTGGCGTTTGCCTATTATAAATACTTTACTCAGTCGAGTGGCAATGCTTCGCTTTAAAACTTTCACATAGACACTTTCTACTTATGAACTGCGCTACGGACTATTTGCAAAAAGACAGCTTCTTCAGTTCTCATTTATGATCTATTGCTACTGCTAAACTATTCAATTACCCGGTGAAGAAGATCCTTTCTCATTCTAGTCTCCTTTCCCTTCCCATGCGTCCTTTTTCTTTTCGGGGTTCTGGTTTCGATGCATATTGTATACTTTTGTAAATGTGGCACATCTTTTTTAGATTTTTCTTCCATTTCCAAATTTTTATCTGGTTGTTAACTTATGGTTGTTCAAATATACTTATATATTATTTTGCACTGTTATTCTGGTCATCATCTTTTGGGCCTAGTTCCTTCTTTACTGCGCGATTTTCCTCATCATAGCCTACTTATTATATTTTATTAAGCACGTTTGATCACCTAACGTTATCTTATCAATTATGGTACATTTTATTTCATTGTGGTATATCAAACTATAATATTATCCTGTCGTCGCCCCGACAAATGGACACGCTACAGAAGACGCAATTTAGCGCACTTCACGGAGTATTGCTTATAAATTAAACACTGAAGCGACAGAAGGCAGAAATTTCCAATACCGTATACAGACTTTTGGCTTAGAGGACATTTATGATTACGAGAATTAAATAAATCAGGAATTCTGAACGCCGACGAATCAGCAGCACTGGGAATAGATGGATACACACAGTGAATCGGAGGGTAGCAAGAGGAATGTCAAGTGGGAAGACATAGAGGAACAGAAACTATACTTTGGCAGGGAGTAGTAGCGAGCGCTTTACATCACACCCAGAAAATTGAAACTGGAAAATGATGATGGAGATGGAGGGCTTCTTGGAGGGAAACCAACATAAATCATCAATATCACACTTCATGCGGTAAATGATGCAAATGTTGAAGTAAAATGCTTTTTCACTGATGGTCCAGCAGAACTAGCAGATAGATATAGTTTCTTAAACCCCTTAACGCTCAAGTTTTTTTCGAGTTGATTTTGTATGAATGGTTAATGGCAACATGTGTAACCACTTCCTTTAAAGGTCAATATACGTGAAAATATACGTTGTGCTCTATCCTTAGCGGCATGAAGAGTTTTCATAGACGCTTAGTGGCCATATATGAAGCCACCTTTCGTATATCTGAGCAGCACATCTGGACGGTGCTGCTATCTGTGGAATTTGTGGCTAAATATGTAACCACCAAGCATTACAAGCGAGTGAAGCGGTTGTAGTTGTGTTATTGTGAACTAATGCCTGTTTTCCTTCGTGTTTGTGTACTACTTCCTGATTTTACATGCTAAATTATTCAAAATAGAACATTTATTAGGTAAGTGCAAATATATTCATATATCTTTCTCGAGTATGTTTGCGTAAATCTGTCTTTATATACTGACCAAGCACTCATAACCTACAAGTCGTAAAGTAATGTTTAAAGTCAGAAGAAAATTTCGAAACTTACGAATGATTACTATGCTTCCTTTGTAGTAGTGATGTGTTCTTGTATTATTATACCACCATTTTATCTATAAACTAACTCTAGGAATTGTTGCGCTCACGAATTCTAATACATAATTCAAATTGCTGACTGCTTTCCTACTATCTCTGAGTAGGTCTATTATATTCATTAGCTGAAACACATGACTTTTTGTTTTGTAAAACTTGGTGGAAAGTAATTTAAGTATATTGTTTTACTGAGCTCGATAGCTGCAGTCGCTTAAGTGCGGCCAGTATCCAGTATTCGGAAGATAGTGGGTTTGAACCCCACTGTCGGCAGCTCTGAAGATGGTTTTCCGTGGTTTCCCATTTTCACATCAGGCAAATACCGGGGCTGTACCTTAATTAAGGCCACGGCCGCTTCCTTCTCACTCCTAGCCCTTTCCTCTCCCATCGTCGAATAAGACCTATCTGTGTCTGTGCGACGTAAAGCAAACAGAAAAAAAAAATGTTTTCCAACAGGATGGATAAATATTCCTACACAGTTGCAGAATGGGAGCTGCTAACTGATGATGCTAGGAACAATATCTTTAACAATATACTTGACGAGCAAGCAGAGGACTCAGTATGGGGGAGATAATGATGCAGAGGACTGCCGGGACCAAACAGCAATGGAAACCTCCAATACATCATCATTAAGTTTGCAGTCAACAATTAATAGATCAGCAATTGATATTCCTATACCCAGTACTAGAGCTTTCCAACCTTACATTGCAGTACAGCAGTAATGGGATAATTCCGCCTCTTTCCTTCTCCCATGTTTTGCGGGTAGCGCTGTCCTACTCTAAAGCAGCGGGTTTGCCAAATATTCATCAATCAGAATGTTATCGGTTAAAATGGGTGAACAACGTGTTATGTACAGAATTTCAAGGCGCATTTGATGCCATTAACAAAAAAATGTAAAAAAAATAATTTAGTGTGAAAATGGTAATATAATGGCAAGTTTCGCCAAATGCAAAATCGTCATTGCATAGAACTTATCATTTTATATTCATTTTTTTCCTAATTTGTTCACTGCTGGTAAAGAAACATTTCAGCTCGATGTAGATAAGTTTATTTTTAAATTTAAATGATAATAAAATGCAGTATATGCGTTTATTTTCAGTCGTGTTCAGGGATGTTTATGTTCAGGCACGAAAAAGCCAGTTGCTGGCCAGCGTCTTTCCTATTGAATTTGCATGGGGGGGGGGGGGGTCAATGCGAGGCAAATGGACTTCAGATATGGAAGTTATTTTTAAAACAACCCCGAAGTACCTATCTTGCTTGGTTCTTAATTTGTGACAGGAAGAATGCCTCCTTGAATTTTGGTTTCGCGCGTGACTCCGCTGGCTGTCTGGCTGAAGTACCGATAGGGATCTCCCAAGCATGCGCTTTTAACATTTCCAGACAGTCGCATGCAGTGCAGAACTCATTTTGTCAGTAGTATGTGTAATAGTGATTAAATACATATCAGTGACATATGTACAATTCTTGAGGGCAAGTGTATTTCGTTTGTGCAGTTCATGAGTTCGTGCTCGTGCTCGTGCGTGGGGTTCTTAGTTTGAAGGAAAAGTGCAGAAGGATGTACAATGGATCGTCAAATTAAAAAGAAACGCTCCGTAGGTTAACTCAGGCGAAAATAACACAATATTATAATGAGTGTCCTAGATTATTATTTAAAGAATATGAACGTGAGTAGCGCAGTCAGTGAAACAGCTAAAGTTGTTCCGAAAGAACAATCTATGCTATCTATAAGGAAGGAACACACACATGGTCCTTTGCGAACTCCCGCCAAAACAAAGCAAAAAAAGAGAAGGACGGCAGAAAAATGTAAGGAAAATTAAATATGATGAAATTGTGCAAAGTGGAGTGCATCGGGTGGTTCACTCTTTTATTTGCTAAAATACCACCGACATTGAACGTGATTTTGAGTCCGGTAAATGGAGAAGATTCTTTGCCACGATTTTCCAAAACTACGTTTTATCGCTTCTTACATGATATAAGCTTCCTTTATTTAAGACGGGGTAATAAAGCAGCTTTCACTGAAACCGATGAAATTATTAATTGGAGGCACAGATATCTCAGGGTGATAAAACGTTTGAGGGCCCAAATAAAGCTATAATTTACACAGATGAATCGTGGGTAAATATTGGGCAGACAGTGACAAAAGAATGGAAGGATACGGCAGTGAAAAGTACACGGCAGGCCGCCACTGAACGGGTGAATTCGAGACTTAGGCCACCGAAAAGCCGAAGACCGCGATTCGCCTTAGTCCACGCGGGTAATGAACATGGTTTTGTTCCAAATGGTGAACTAACATTTTTATGCCATAAAAACATGGCGGAAGCCCGCGAGGAAATGACTGGTAAAATTTATGAGAAGTGGTTTTCGGAACAACTGTTGGCGAACACTCCCGAAGGTCCCGTGATCGTGCTGGATAATGCCGCTTATCATTCCCGTAAGTTGGAACCTTTGATGGTGGCTTCTTGGCGAAAAGAAGACATCGTACAGTGGTTACATAAAAAACAAATATCTTTTGAGGACGGGATGCTCAAGCAAGAATTGTTGCACATCGCTTCTCAGCATAGGGTCCTGTATGGTAAGTAGAGAATAGATGAAATTGCAAAAGCGGCAGGTCGGCAGATTCTACGTCTCCCGACTTATTATTGCGAGTTAAACCCTATTGAGATGGTGTGGTCCCTGGTGAAAAACTACATCCGGTATCATAATGTATCATTCAAGAAAAATGATATGGAATATTCAATAACCGCTGCGTATAAGAACATTACGGTGGACAATTGGGCAAAATACGTGAACGAAGTAAAGAAAAATAAAAGAGATTTGTGGAAAGCAGACGAATTACAGGACGATGTAGACGATAAACATTTTTTAAAGACTCTCTTCATCGTCCGGATCATCCTCAAGTTCATCTCCCGAACCCGGTTCATCCAAAGCGGTAACATCAGGCCTTGCAGAAATGATAGAAGGTGTACGTCCAATGTCTGAGAGCAACGATAGTGATTAAGATATGTTGTATTTATTTTACCATCTTACAAATATCAATTTATGAATGAATGAACTTAAAATTACAAAATTACAAACGAAAAATGTGGAACTGTGACGCCCTGTTTGAGTCACTCTCGAGCGTGATCTTCACGAGTCGATTTCGCAACAGCGCGCTCCATCTACGCTGTACTGCAATTTAAGGTTGGAACGCTCTATAGTCATAGGGGCCTAGAAGAACCTAGTCTAGCAAACAAGCCGTGTGATTACTACACCTAAATCCAATGTTGTTGAAAATGAACAATATACATTTTCTAAGCAAGGGTTGAATCCTCAAACATTTGACTCATTCCATTTTGATTGTAACCTGGGACCAAATGTCCCTGTTGATGTATCATTTCCATTGCAAATATTTTTAAAATTATGGGATCTAGGTATACTCAATTTAATTGTTGAACAATCAAATCTGTATGCAGATCAAAATGCAGATCAACCTGCATCTTTCTGTAGAAGAGCTAAAAGCATTCCTGGGCCCTCTGATTATAATGGGAAATCATGTTCTTCCGTCTATTAGACTCTATTGGTCAACAGATGAAAATTCTGCTGTACTAAGGATAGCTAAAGTAATGTCTTTACGGAGGTTTCTAAAGATTCTCAGATATATCCACTTGAATGGCAATTCTCAAATGCCATCCAAAGGTCATCCTGGCTATGACCGCCTGTACAAACTGAGACCTCTCTTAGACCACCTCAACATAGTATACAAGACTGCTTTCAACGCTAGTCGTTACTTATCTGTGGATGACAGTATGATAGGTTTCAAAGGTAGAAGTACTCTAAAGTAGCATTTGCCTTTGAAACCTATCAAGCGTGGGTTCAAAGTGTAGGCCCTTTCTTGTGCCGTCACTGGTTTCCTGCTTGGTTTTGAGGTATATCAAGGTAAAAGTGGTGAAAACTCCCAATTTACTCTAGGTGAGAGAGTAGTGCTAGGCTTCAATACAACCTTTCAAGGGGCCGATGACCTTCGATGTTAGGCCCTTTAAAACAACAAGCATCATCATCATCATCATCATCACAACCTTTCAAACGTTAGGTTATTGTCTATTTTTTGACAGATTCTTTTCTACTCCCCTTCTGATGAAAACTCTGCTATCTAAAGGTCTCTTTGCATGTGGTACAATGCAGACAAATAGAAAATTATATCCCAAAGATCAATTACATGATGACAGAAGACGTAAAATGGGTGACATGGATTATGCTACTTTGGGGGGGGGGGGGAAGATATCTGTATGCAAGTGAAGCACGGGGAAAGGAAGGCTGTCATTGTAGTTTCTAACACGCACAACCCAACTGAAATGACACATGTAGATAGAACTAATAGTAGAGGAGAAAAAGAAGCTGTTCCATGACCTAAAAGTGTTTATGATAATAAATATATGAGAGGTGTAGATCATTTTGATAAACTACTGGCATATTACTCCATTTCATGGAGGTCAAGGAGATGGTGGATAAAGTTATTTTACTACCTAATTGATAGCGCTATAGTAAATTCATTTTTGTTATACAGAACAACCATGCAACTAACCAGCAAGAGGGAAAACCCCATGTCCCACTCATGTTTTCGTAAGGTGCTTTCTGACCAACTGATAGGAAAATTCTGCAGCAGGGCTAAGACGGTGAGGCCTCGAGTAGTAATCATGAAAACCAAGGCAAAAAAACTTAGTGGTGGAGTTGTTAGTTCAAACATAGGTATTACTAATGCTGGAGAGCATTTACCTGCAGTAAGCTGCAGATGTGCTTACTGCAGCACTAAAAAAAAAAAACAGTGAAGAGGTCCAGAATTCAATATAGGCCATGCCAGGTATCCTTGTGCTTAGAGTGCTTTGCTCCATTTCCTGAATGTACGTGAAAAATTGAGAATGGAAATAGCCTTCAACAGCAATTTTTGGCAAATTACTGTATTTCAACACGTGAATGGACATACCATATACCATTTCTGCTTCTAGGTATTTTTGAGAAGGGTAATGTAGAAGTCGTTCTAATTGTAATTTAGTTATTATATAAAATTGTTTGATTTGTGGCTTATGAAAAACAGATGAATCAACAAAAGTTGTTTCCCTCCCATTTAAGCTAGTGTAGAGAAACATCATTTTCATCAATATAGGAAGCTGTGTTATAATTAGAACCGAATAATTTGTCATATCACATAAATTAATAAAATCCATGAAATGTACTGAAATTGGTGTTCACATATCTGACCACCTTCCAGAAGGATAACCTAAATGGAGAGTGGCTAAATAATTAGCCACCCCATATTGGAAATAGTATGATAACGTGCAATCAAAGAACACTTGTCCGGTGAAAATTACACCCATACAAACTCATCTAAAATAATAGTTTGCAGAACACAGAGAAAAATTAAGCGGAACATACAGAGCAAAAATTGGTGGCTACATATTTAGCCACTAACCTATAAGGGGTTAAGGATGAAGCCCTGGTGCTTCCAAAATATGGACTTAACATCATGGATCAACTCTTACGAAACGTTGAAAATCCGACTCTCCCTTTTGAGGACAATTTTATGGTACTCCGAGGAGATTTTCCTCATGTCTTCCTGTATAGCCGGGAGTAAATAGAAATTAATTATTAGATATTTCCATTAAAAGTTACATATGCGCGCTATTCAATATGTTTACACTCGAAAAACAATGCGTACTGATTCAGAGCAACGCCAATTTTGCTCAATATCATCAACAGCTAGGCAACGGAGAATTACCGATGAATATAATGAAAGAAATTGAAGTGCCACAAGACATAATTTTAAGCGACTATCTTATTGACAAAGTGTTTGGAAATAGCTTTGTCATTGGAATGGAAGATAGAGCAATACTGGCGCCACTCAGAGATGTCGACAGAATTATTATTGATATGGCTATCATACTTCCCGGAGTATATAAAATCTACCACAGTTACGACTCAGTAAAAGATCAACCCGAACAGTTGAATTTACAAGTTGATTCGGTCAACATTTCAGACTTGCCACCAAATGAAGTTTAAAAATGCAATAATAATGCTATTCCGTAATTCGGATGTATCAGAAAGTTTATGTAACGGAACTAGAATAACTGCAACAAGCCTGTGAAATAAGGTAATTAACGTAAAGATCATCACTGGTGAACAATCAGGCAAAGAAGTGTACTTTCTTATAATCACCCTTAATTCGACAAAACATCAACTAGGATGTGCCATGCATTTGGTATTGCGGTGTACAAAGCGCAGGACCAAACTTTCGAGTTTGTTGGCGTGGACCTAAAAACATCAGTTTTATGCTGTACGTGGCATTTTCTAGAGTTAAGAGGTCAAGCATATTAAGAATACTATTACCACAGAAGAATGCACGTCAATACTCCTTGTACCCCTTCATTGCAAAATATTAATTTACTGCATTTACAACAACGAAGAGATTTATATGAATTACTGTATTCTTTTCATGATCCTTTATCACTGCTCTTCAAGTATAAATAAAAGTTCACAATGATTCCGAGCAAAGCTCGGTCAACCAGGCACTTTCTCGCATGGACTAGCCAGAAGACTCGAGCGCCGTGACGTGACGAACATATGCAGCTTCTTGAGCTCCCGTACGGAGCAGGTTGCCTACACATTAATACTATCAGGCGCAAATGTAAGACGCAAGAGCCTTTAAACTTTAGCACCATTCAGTCGACTGAACACACCATACAGTAGAGTTTAATAAATTTAGAGATATTAAAAAATTTCCAACAAACTGCTCTAAGGGCTAAGACTGGGAAAGCAGTAGCCAACACCTAACTACGCAGACCCCGATATAAACCTGCCATGAAACCATCGAAAATCATCTTAAATGGGATCGAAACCAGCATTTACCGAACGCAAGCTCACAGCTACACAAAAATACGGCATAGTATTGGCCTACTAATACATCCGGAGGATATTATCGTAATTTTGCCATCCATTTAGCACGCATGCTTTCAATTACGATGATTTAGAAAAGGGTTAATACTGCGAAGGCAGTAGCCGTGGACTTATTTAGGTTCAGTACAACATTTACCAGCTGTGAAACTGGGATACCTTGAAAAATCATCTTGAGTGGTATTCGAACTCACCATTTACCGAATGCAAGTTTACAGCTACACAACCAGTACTACGCTGCTAAATCGCTCGGTTATCTTATTATCTTATTTTAGCCTTGAATTACTATTATTCAATGCTGTGTACCGAAGAAAGCATTGACTAATAAAGTGATAAGAATTACTGCAGTATATGAGTACAGCCAAGAGAATTATGGGCACCTGGACGTGAAACTATGCTTGTACGGTCCATTTTGTACATTCATATCTAAGAAACCGTTACAAGATCATACATTTTTGCTCACCTTTTAACATTAAAAATGCACGCATAATATTAACTATCTATCATCTATCTCCCTTTTCTTAATTCATTAATACGGATACAAATAGCAAGAAGTAATATTTAAAAACTCATTGTTTACCAAATTTTAAGAAGAATTTTCCAAGAAGATATTACTTTATAAGCCATTATTTCATGTTGTGCAAGTTAATAACGCTAATACAATACGGACTTACAAATGTATCCTTAAATTAGTCTACCCTATTAAACTAGGCTCTCAAAAATATTTTT
The DNA here is from genome assembly GCF_040414725.1 of Anabrus simplex. Taxonomy (NCBI): domain Eukaryota; kingdom Metazoa; phylum Arthropoda; class Insecta; order Orthoptera; family Tettigoniidae; genus Anabrus; species Anabrus simplex. The sequence goes on from NC_090268.1 coordinate 110,787,214, forward strand.
CTCTAAAAATTTAGACGTGGTTAGTACCATACTACCATTTTATGGGAAAATATGTTTTTGCAAGTCTTTCTTGTAACTTTCAAGCAATTAGAAAAGTGTTCTGATTTTGATTCCTCTAGCTCTCCAGATAAATAGTCGTTGTGATCCACAAGTCGGAAATGGTTAAAAGTAAAGGGCGACAAGCAATAATTGAAATTCTTGTGGGAGAAACAGCCCGAAAATATGTTTTTAAAATCTATCATGGATCAAGAATATAGTTTTATATTTTGCCTTTTTAATACATATAAAGCTAAGTAAATAGGCGACAGCTAAGCTGCAGAATTAGAGCCAGCAATGGCTTGAGCTAAATAGACAGTAAAGAAAGCTTCAATTGCTCCTCTATTCACAAACACAACACGAGAATACGTTGCACGGTATTTCAGGTACTGTTAACGTATCTACCATCACAACTATAAAATGAAGTATTCTACATACCATTATCATCACCATGCTGCGTTAAATGGCTTGTAATGCTATTCTCCGTTCTCTCTTCGTATAGTGTCAAGCCTAACACAGCATCTGTCTTACTAAGGGAGAGGGAAAGAGAGAGACGGGTCACTCGTAACAGCGTTTATGTTATGACTTCTGAAGCTGTGAAACACTGAAGTTTATAGCTCTGCATAAATTACACTTTAACGGTACGAGGGGATATATAAAGAGATCACATGATTCTTAATTGCGTGATGAATGGTGATTTATGAACGGGTTATGTTTTATACATGGATTACAAATGGAAGCAGTGATTTCCTACTTGCAATTAGAAACTTGAAGGTAGTATGTACTAATTCCTTTAACGTCTGCCTCAGGTCTCTAGCGTTCTTGTTAAATACGATGCGGTACCGCTATACGATTGAACAGGCAAAGTATGACATGTTGTTAGCAAATTAGGAACATTAAATATTCCATTGGGAACTTCAGTTAGTAGTATTAAAGAACAGTGAACTACGTAGATCGTTCAATATATAACACACTCTATGCTTTAACATTTATTACAAAACTAACAGGGTAATATCATAAACGATAAACGAGCGCAATCACGTGCAAGGAACGATAGGCAGTTCCTTTGCACATGTAAAAGGCATGCGCAGAGGGACAGGAAATACGGGCATATTGTAAAACTTCGGGGTCGTGCATTTACGAATAGAGCAGCATGGCAGACGCGCGTGTATTGGAGACCTAGTGTGAGGAAGAAACGTGTACCGTGATTCAGCATGAATGGACAAATGGCTTGACACCCATTGACAAATATCCGCCATTTAGGTCTACTTACGTCTGTCCTAGCCTTCGTTTGACATTTCATTTCTATCTTCCTACTTGATTGTAAGACTTAATAGCACAGGCTACGTCCTAAATATACTGCTAGCTGTTAGGAGTTTGGCCAACGGTCAATGTACAGGCTGACCCAATACTGAATACTGCATCCAGGCATAGTACCGTACTCTGGAGAGTTCGTTAATTCGCTCAGAGTATTCAGCATTTAGTCTAGCCTGAGTCCTTGAAATATGAACTATATTATACACTGAGCGATCATCTGTTCTTACGGGTTCGCCTAAAGGAAGCCGTATTAATCTGAAACAGTCGAATTACTTGTTTTAATCTGAGACAGTCAAGTTGTTGTTATTTTCTTCCACTCCACGGAGACTACAGTATACTGTGCCTTCACACTGAAATATTTTCTTTTAAGCATTGTGCAAAACGAAAATTAACTCTCAGAAGTACTAACCGCAGTACACACGAAAGTAAACGAGCAAGGGTATGTACTAGATATACTATGGTGTTTAAGAAGTGGACAACCATAATATTTTTTTGCTAAAACAGATGACCAATGAAGAGCGAATGGCAGCATAACGTGCCAGGTATTTCAGCTACATACTTGAATAGTATCAGGGTGACATTGTAAGTCTATGCACAATGAAGGCGCCGTGGTCTACGTTTCCCTCTTTCCCCATCTCACATAGCATGCCCTCCCAGCCAACTCCATCATTCAGAAGACCGTTCTTAAATTAATGTTTCCACGTAAAAATGGCGAAAGTGATTGCGAAGCTTTCAAGATTATACATCACAAATAAACTCACTTTTTCAAAATATTACAACAGACTAGATCATTTGGCCATCCCGTTTTAGTATTTACATCCTTCCGGGCCCTACGACCTAATGTATGCTAGACTCACAGTTTTAACTTTAAAACATAATCTGTCTTAAAGGAGTCCATTGTCAAAAAGCTACGAATAATTTAAAAGAGAGAAGAAAGGACAGAGACATTCAATATTAATGCCCGCACCTGTTACTGTGAAGCACACCGACAACATTTGAACACCCAGGTTCACACTCGAGAACGGTATATCACTATCTTCCTAAATTTAACACTACACAGTATACTGCAGGGCTGTGTTACTCTGACGATAACGTGGTTTAACGTCCCACTAACATATCGAAGGTTTTCGGGGACGCAAGAATGACAAAGGACTAGGATGGGGAACGTACCGGCCGTGGTCTTAATTAAGGTACAGCCCCAGCATGTGCCTGGTGTGAAGATGACAAACCGCGGAAAAACATCTTTAGGGCTGCTAACGGTAGGATTCGAAGCCACGAGATTAAAACGAAAATCAAAACATCTTAATTCCCAAAAATAAAAAATGCGGACATCAGTAGAAATCTTAAAAATATAAGCGAACGCTACATTTAACGTCAAAAGTACGGACATCTCCGCATAAATGCGGACGTATGGTTGCTGACAAATGCACGCAATACGCTATCGAAACATGACAAGAAGAACCGGTTGATATAAAAAGAAACTTAGCAAGTCCCAGTTAAGTACTTGTCACATAAAAAACCAGGGATGTAACAGACAACCTTGTGTTACAGTGAGAGGATAAACGACAGGAGCACTGTCTTTCTCCAGCAAAGTATTTGGAAGCTACCCTGGACCGACCTCTAATATACGAGAAGCACTGCATCAACACTAGACAGGTCTCAATCCTAATAAGATCCTTCGGAAACTGAACTCTAGTAAATGGGGTATACATTCAACTGCGCTGAGGACGTTAGCTGTAATTCTTATTTGCGACGGATGTTATGGTGGCAAATAAATAAATAAATAGTGGCGTCTTCACATCAACAATATTTCACTAATGATCAAATAATTCCGACAGTTTATCACTAAAGACAATACTGGAAAATTTTTAAGCTAACAAACATTTCATGCAAAGTCACAAAAATGGCACATTATTTAAATTTGTGCTTATGTGTTCCTTTAATTTATATTTTTATTCATAATGTAGCACTTTTCTAAGAGAACAAATAATTCCGATTTTAGCTGAAGATGGGCACAAAACGGCCAAAACATATCTTAGATGTTTAAGATGATGTTTAATATAAATATTATGACTAAGCATTGAACAGTGGAACTTTGCAATAAGGAAATAAATAGTGGTGTTTTCACGTCAACAATATTTCACTAAAGATCAAATTGAGTTCATCAATAATTCACTGCGTTGCGAAAGTCAGCAACGTTGTGACAGGAAATAATGACAGCTCATTTTACGAACATATTAGATCACTGACATCCAGGACAATACCATAACCTACTTTGTTGAGGCTTTTACACCAGAAGCTACATGAAAGGATTTGTACGGGAAAATTACAGTAGAAAATATATCTTCTTTCAAAGGAAAAATATAGCAGATAAGAAGAATAAAGGACTATTCGAGAAACCTGCTTACGGTCTTGTCATATATTTACCAAGAGAAAGCCTCTCCCTCTCGTACATAGGCCTACGGTAACGTACGAAACATAATCATACTGTGACTAATTATCGTAACTGTGCCAACATGAACAGTCCTTAACAAACCTACCGCAGATTATATCGTCTATGCGTGATTAATGTTTCTAATGTTCACTCTGTAATCAACGGCGTTTGAAAGAGAAGGTCTACTCGCCAAACAATTAGTAAGCTTCTACACAAACTCCCACAATGTGGTATCATAACATAATGATAGTAGCACAAACACTATAATGAACACTGGAATTTACAGTTTCTACAACAATAAACGGATGAGAAAACATACCTCTAAAACACTGCACGAAATGCACTGTCCTTAAACATTTTTTCAGTATGCATACAAAACAGTAATTAGCACCATATTCAGAGCATCAGAAAATAAATTTCGCCACTAGGCCTACTTATTGTTAGGCCTATGTAGCTGACGACGGTAAGTGGGGAAAATGAATTTTCTTTCTTCTTCAAATAACCTTCTTGAAAATAATAATAATAATAATAATAATAATAATAATACTCAGGTAGTTTAGTTCTCACTAATCCTACAGTTTCAATATCCCTCCATTTTAAATTAATACTGAAGGTAACACAAAATAATTTGCGAAGAAATTTCTTTAAAACGTGTGCCTGAAGTTGTAAGTTTAAATCCTGTCATTCAATTAGGCGTCGAGAATATAATTATTAAATGCATAACAATGACATTAATGGTAAATTAAAGGGTAATTCGCCCCTCAAAACATACATCAAGATAAATCTTCACAAATCGAGAATCCCTGATCTAAAAAGTTAAGACACTCGAATATTCTACAATATTGCAGACAAGGTGGACGAAGAAGAGGAGAAGCGAGATAACCACAAAAGAGAGATGAATACTGAAGAGCAAAACTGATCAAGTGCCAGAACCGTTGCTCATCATGTCACATTTCTCCATTTTTCCCAATGGAAGTAGAACAGATGAACTGAACAAACGCAATTCCTTCATACGCGTGTTCAGAGAGTGTCAATAAAAAGCGCTGAATTTTCCTATGATATCCATTAAAAGCCCCGTGTCGATTGGCAAGCAGTAGACCCCCTCGCTGGAGGGGTGGACATAACCGCAGCAACGGGAGGCCGTGCTTTTAGAAGCTTCCGCCGACAAGGCCGGGTCGGGCTGAGGCCGGGCCGTATCGAGCGAGGAAAGAGAGAAGCAAGGCGGGCCAATATACGGGCTCTCCTCTCGGTCTACATCGGGTAGGCTTTGTCCTAGAGGGTCAGCGAAAGCCAGCAGAGTAAACAAACATTATTAGCTCTATAGTACTGAAACAAATCTAATACTGTGGTGGTTTATTGGACATACGTTACTGCAAGCGTTAATAAAGAGCGAGCCCTAATGCAATTTCTTTTTAATGGTATTTACATTTCTCAGAGTATTTCAATCCACTCAAAACTGGGTATATAAAGGGGATAAAATTCTTCACAAAGTATTCAAAAACATGCAACTTCTATCAAGTGAAAGTGTTTCGCACATAACCTAGATAGATTTACAAGATGTAAACATTTATTGATATTTTTCTTTCTCAACTACTAAAATCTCACATTTTGTTCCCTCTTGCAATATTCATACAAATAAAAACTGTGTTAATACATGCAAAACACATGACAACAGAATTAACGGGTTAATGAAATAAATTATTTAGTTGACTGTACGAATAATCGGAACGCGAAGTGGTATAAAGGTACGAAAATATACATGAATTAAAAAAGCAGCTTGGGACACCCTAGATACTAAAAACTTATTCCAAGATCCCCAAGAAATTGAAAATTCTCTAAATTCCCCGAGAGGACCAAGGTGGGGAAAGGGGTCGAAAATGGGGCTCAACAGCAAACATCTAAAGTATGCAAGCGTAAGCACCTTGTTCATCCAACAGGAACTTTTTCCAAAGCAATGTCTCCTAGTTTGTGTGCACTTTAAAAGTTTCCTGAAGGTCTGAATTTATTTTTAACATCAAACCCCGAGAAAGTTACCAGGGGAAATCTTCGAGGAATTAAGGAGGTAGTGATACATAATTATTATTATTAATAACAATAATAATAACTGACGTGAACCCGGTCGACGGTAGTAGGGGGCCTGCTACGAATACAATATAAGTAAATCATTAATCTGTATTAATTAGGGTCGTTACTGTTCAAATTAGTAAACATCAGCATTAATTACAATAACCTAGTGACATGGTTTAAGATATATTGCAACCATGTGTTTAGAACAAAATAGATCTAATGACATTTACAGTAATACATATGTTAAATAAATTTACAAGAAATAACGCATCTTAACTAATGTATTTTGGCCCTTTCATTTGAAAAATGCTATGGTCCTCGTTCACCTCTTTAACGGTATTAATATTATTTAACATAGTTCAATCCATTGGTATTGCGCATTAATTGGTAAACTTTTCCTATGACACGTATTGCGATTTGTACATGCAGTAAAGTACATGGATACCGCTAGTCATATAGAGGAAGTGTCAGACGTACGATGCAAAGTTGTGCGTTCGATTTCTGCCTACAGATCGGAATTTTTAACGAAAAAATCTTGGCATTGAATGCCATAATTCTCGGCATGTTAAAGACCCCGGGTGGCGCACTCTGCAACCATTCCACAAAATGAACTAAGCATTAGGAACCGTTCGGCGAGTTCCAATTATCTGTAAGAGGGTATCACATTAGGACCAATACTTTGCCATGGTAAGTGGAAAGTACCGGTACACATAATACAAAATAACCCAAAAGTACGTTAATATTTGACGAGGCAATACTTCACGGAAATTGGAGGTAGAGAGGTAATAATTGACACACATGATTGACATGACATGGGATTTTATTGACACCAACATAAAGTGCACAAAATGACCAACAGATGGCGCAACACGTCATGCAAAAATGGCCACACATGCTTGACATGACATAGGGTTTTATTGACACCAACAACGAGTGCACAAACAGGTCAACAGATGGCGCTGGAAAGCAACACGTCAGTGATGTCGCATGAGACCCGTATACGGTATTAAAGGAGCTGTCGTGAGAGAGGGCGTCAGATGCGCCTACAATCGTGGCATGTTGACGTTTCCAGAAGGCACTGTTAGTGAAGATTTATTTACTTTATCCTGGTGTCAATAAAACCCCGAGTCATGCCAATCAGGTGTGCCAATTATTACCTCTCTACTTTCAATATTCCGTAAAGAATTGCCTCGTCAAGTGTTAACGGACTTTTGGGTCACCCTGTAAATTTAACTACAGTCGGTATGCAGGTGAAGGTGAGGAAAACAAGCAAGTAAACTGCAGGCCTTAAATAATATATCAAACCAATGGAAGGCATCTCACTGATGCAATGATAACATGCACAGGTAGTTCTGCGAATAACTTTTATGTCCAAACAGAGAAGATCAAGTATTTGAACCGAATTCTACGTCGTATTTCATTGAAGTACTGAACTGCACATTTCAAGTGCACTGAACTCCTAGTTTCTACTTGATATTCAGGACTAAATGGAAGTTTTCAAGTTCACTGCCTATCATGCTCCACAAACGAGGTACGTACAGGAACCTAGTTGACCTACAAAGCTCCTCTTGAGATGGCAACGATGGGACAGGACAGGCCTAGGATTGCGAAGGAAGTGACTGTGGCCTTAAATAAGATACAGCCGAAGCATTTGCTGGTGTGAAAACTGAAAATCACGGAAAACCCCTTCAGAGCTACCGACAGTGGGGTTCGAACCCACTCCCGAATACAAATTCACAGCTATGTAAACCAAACAGTGACAATGTAACAATGCGTGACCTTAAAAACATGAGATAGCATAGTTATTCGAAAGTGATCAAGTGTCATTCAAGGACCTGAAGTGTTTTCCAAAATTTTCATCAAACCGTTCGTATCATTCTCAGTGCGTATCGGGACCCTAACAAAACAGTGAGTCTATTTCTGTCATTATAGTCGTACTAAAGAAGCTTCGTCAAATTATCTACAACATCCCTTTGCATCCTGTACACCATCATTTTTTCTTTCTTTCAATTCAATAATTCACAAGAAAAGGTGTCAAATCTTGTCAAAGGCTGTTCAACATTGCTAAAGGTTTGACAAGATTTGAAAAGATTGGGCAAGGTTCGACAGCATTTTGTTTTAACATGGAGAAAAGACAAACTAGCAGTAGGATATATTCTTAAAAAGAAGAGACACACGCAATAAACCACAATTTCAACATAAGTAATGTTTTGAAATGCATTTACTGTCGTAACATCATTTACAGAGGTCTTGTTATATTGCATTTACTCACATTAATTGAATAAATATGATAGCAATGCAACGGCAATTCACATCTTATTATATCAAAACATATAAGGAATTCTATAATAATAAAAATAACAATACTAAAGGACCCATGCTGCTCCGCAACATTCGTTATAAAATTCCTCCATACACTGCCCGGATACATTTTTGAACGTTCACTTTTAGGATTTGTATTGCCTGTTAATTATGATTGAAGTAAACTTTCGTAGATTTCTTTATTATGTGGATTGACATTTAACAAACTTTAAAAAAAATGTTTTACGTCACACCAACAAAGATAGGTCTTATGGCGACGACAGGTTAGGAAAGGACTGGAAATGGGAAGGAAGCTACCATGGCCTTCATTAAGGTACAGCCCCAGCATTTTCCTGGCGTAAAATTACGAAACCCCGAATAACCGACCACCTTCAGAGCTGCCGGATGGTGTTCGAACTCACAATCTCCCGAATGTAAGCCGACAGCTACATGACCGAAACCACGCAGCAACTCGCTCAGTTTCTACGAAATATTTTTGTAGCTTTAGAGTTATTGCTGTGTGTTTAATTTCAAGTTTTAGATTATTTTGCTTTGAATGGAACTTTGTCCTTGTGGCAGTCCAAATTGTCTGGGAAGTAGCTGATCCTTTCAAACAATAACTATAAGTGATAACTGTATGTATTTCCACTCACACCGTAGATATGATGTACACGATTCCAACTGTCATTGGTACTGTCGCCACTCAGCAGCCTAGCAAACCCAAAAACTGAATTCAATACTAATCTCGGTCATTCTGGACATTTTCTTTCTCACCCCTTCTAACCCGCATGCCGATAGAGGCTGAACTTGGACAAACGGCACAAAGTGGGTCGCAATTAATTTCAGTGACCCCGAACAGTATGGATGAGACACTAATATTGGTCGTTTTCGATTAGTTTTTGTGTCACTCCCTCCCAACCTCCAATCGAACGGACGCTAGGGGTGTCTTACCCCACGGTATTTTTCTCCAGATAGTAAGTCATTTGTGATGTGTACCAAGTTTAGTTGACATTACGGTTATTTAGGACGTTTTCTTTTTCACCCCTTCTCACCTCCCTTTCCCCCCCCCCCCAGCCCTTCCGGTCCATGTCAATGGTGGCTGAACTTGGACTTAAATGTCATCGGGAGTGTCACTATTCACCTCAGCGACCCCAAAACCTATGGATTATTTACTAATATAGGTCGTTTTCTATTATTTGTACATGTCACTCCCGCCCCACTCCATTCCTAGGGTTCTAAGTGTGTCTTTGTCAATCTCTAGATAGTAGTAACTCATATGTGCAGGCCTACTAAGTTTGGTACCAGGTTTGCCTACAGTCGCCGTCTTTTTTGATCGTTTAGCTTCGATATCTTTATGTAACGATATTGCTCCTTAACTGGTGCAACCCACTAAGTACAGAATGTATTGCGGGTTCGCCTGCAATTAAAGGAGTGATCATTTAATGATTTGACTTTATGATTATTCAAAGTTAACCTGAACTGGAGACCTATCAATGCTTGATGATTCACCAGCAGGTAATTCCGAAGAGAATAAAACAATAATCAAGCAAATCGGTCCAGTAGAACGGCCATACAGACTGGACAAAGATGTTTTTAGGAAACGTTTTTAAGATGCGAAGATCGTCATAAATCGATCATTGCTGACAATGTTTACTTACAGGTTACCGTACGCCAATATACATAAAAGATGTCCACTTCCTTGAGATATTTTTCTTAAGGCGGGTACAGACATGCGCGCCTAACTCTGTAACGTAACCATGTCGCGCGCCAAGGTTAAACGGGGCAATGTTACGCACCGCGGTTGCGAGGTAAACTTTTCTACCCCGCGCCGCAGGTCGTAACGCGTAACCTACCAGCGTTCCGCCAGTTGAGACAGTGCAGCTTTGAAAGATGGACTTAGCTGCTGCAGCCTATATTTATTTGCATTATGCAACTAAACGGAAACATAGGCGATGGTGGCAAACTCAGCTATATTCACGTAGAACTACACATGGTGGTTCAAATTTGCTGGCTGACAGTAAGTTTCAGACAGTTAGTGAGCATTATAAACATTTTACTTGCTAAACCTGACCAAGGCGTCGTTTCCGTTTCCAACGCTTTGTGTTTTCGAGTTCCGCGCAAGAGTATTATTGCTTAGGCAATCAAGTCGGAGGTTTAAATGTTTCAATATGGGTAGATTTTTTTTACAGATAGGTCTTATGGCGACGATGGTATAGGAAAAGCCTAGGAGTGGGAAGGAAGCGCCCGTGGCCTTAATTAAGGTACAGCCCCAGCATTTGTCTGGTGTGAAAATGGGAAACCACGGAAAACTATCTTCAGGGCTGCCGAGAGTGGGGTTCGAACTCACTATCTTCCGGATGCAAGCTCACAGCTGCACGCCCCTAACCGCACGACCAACTTGCCCGATAATATGGGTAGTGAAAGCATAGTAAAACAATTATTAAACACGTTTTTCATCAAGTGAAAATAAACAAGTGATTGACTGTAGCCGACCCTGCTCAGCGATTTTCAGGCCTGACGACGGTTTTCTGTACTTTAGTTTTACAATATTATTACAGTATATAAGATTTTACAACGGTGGAGTGACTGAACTGACCGTAATACACATTTCGTCTTTGAAAGAAAGTCGTAATTCTCTGCAGACTTCTCCTTTTTTTTTTTTTTTTTTTTTTTTCCCCTCCATGTCTTTCTATTACATTCATTCATTTCGTGATCTGAATAATTCGGGGAGGGTGTGGAGGAATGTGCGGACTTAAATTTAATTCATAAATTTAATCTATAACAACGCCTGAACTTCTGGGGTAGGAAATACGTGTTGTACACCATTACATTTACCTGTCAGTTCAACATTTCACAAGAAATTTGCCAAATCTTGTCAAAGACTGTTCAACATTGCTGAAGGTTTGATGAGATTTGAAAAGATTTGGCAAGGTTTGATAGCATTTCGTTTTAACATAGAGGAAAGGCAAACAGCTGTTGTAGTTGTTGGACTAGCAGGGGGGTACAGTCTTAAAAGGAAGAGAAACGCCCAAAAAAAAAAACACAATTTACATGGGCAAAATATTAATGTAGTTATCTTCAACATAATTTTTGCAATGTATTTACTGCCATAACATCATTTGTAGAGGTTAAGTTATACTGCATAGCTATACTCACATTAATTGAATAAAAATGACAGCAATGAAACGGAAATACGTATCTTATTACATGAAAACATATTAGAAATTCCATAATAATAATAATAATAATAATAATAATAATAATAATAATACATGTCTTTCCTTCTTTCTTAATCCGTTTACCCTCCAGTGTTGGCTTTTCCCTCAGACTCAGCGAGAGATCCCACCTCATCAATTTGATAGGGCCTTAAGTTGCTAAGAAGGATACCACATTCAGAGAGGCTATCTCGGTGCAAGAGAGACTGGCAGTGACAGTACGATTTCTAGCAACCGGTGATTCAAACACTAGTCTGCAGTATCTTTTCAAAATATCCAAACAGTCGATTATTGTTATCATACCGGAATGTGATAAGCTCTGATTGAAGCACTAAAAGAAAATATAAACGTAAGTAAGGAATTTATTGCTGGGATATTCTAGGTTTCATACATCAAACATTATCTATTTTAATTGCTTATTCAACACAGAAACACTACTTTGTAAGTCTAATCAAGTCCTGAAAATCCATATCCACATCGTGGGAATTGCTTACTGTATTTGACTCAGTGGACAGATTGGAGTTGGAGTGAGGAGAATTGGGTGTAGTAGTAGTATTCGGTGAGGATAGGGAAGCTGAAGGAGTGGGTGTTGAAACAGTGTAACCTTGAAAATGTGATGGGTTCGGCAGCTGATGAACATTATGTTGTGCAGCATGATGGGGATATTGGGAATATGTAGAGTGAACCGGAGAATGGAGTGGATGGGGAGAGTGGTCATTCCTTAAAATTTTGTTGAAATGCCTGGGATGGCTAGTTAGCCACAACATTTCCTTAGCTCTGTACATTTCAATAAAATGCAGTGTGTTTTGCTCGGTCCACAACATTTTTACTGATCAAGTAGACAGAGGCGAATGTGTGTTACGCGCCGAGGTCCTGTGTACGTCCAAGCTTGCTGTAACTTCCGCGCGCGCAGCTCTTTGATGTGACGCGGGAAAACCGACAAGCAGTGGAACGCAGCGAACCTCGTTCCGTATCGTTCATGTTGCGGGCTAAGGTTGCGCGACGAGGTTACGCAGTACCGTCCAGACAGGAGCGCGACGCGGTTACGTTGCGATGTTCTGTTACAAGTCTGGACGCGCCTTTAGTCTCCTCGTACGCTGCCGTATTAATTTTATTGTGGTACTCTATAGTGTCCACTGAATATAGGCACGGATGTGCCTCATACTTAGCAATTAATACAGATAAAACATCCCTCGGTCATGAAGAAGCCATTTTTGTTACTCTGATTCCCGTCCCGACAATCCTAGCATGCCTAGCGGCATAGCGCGCACCGTTAATACTCTAATTATATTGGTCAATTCTGTCAAAGACCCCACCGTTCATTGATCGATTAGAACATATTCTAATTTACTTTCAAGACTTTTGAAGAATTCTCAAGACTTGTCGAGTATTGCAAGCGATTTGACAAGTAAATTTGTGAAGTCTTATAAAGTCTTGAGTTTGACAGAAATTTGATCGCGTACAACTGGCTTTAGAGACGATCCGCTGTCAACACAAATGATGATGCGAATTACTTAAACTGCGACAACTGCTTGATCGTATAGGCACCTACATGCAACACTCCCATGCTGGGTAGTAAAAAAAATCCTAAGCTCTCATTTTCCCCTAACATCCAAAGGTCGATGAGAATGTCATCATTATTCTTATTTTAATGTGCTTCTTTCATTCTTCGTTCGTAATCGTGACATTTCTAGTTTCGATATAATTTCTTGGAATATTTGGCATTTGTTAGTTTAATATCTAAATCCATCTCTTTTCAGTTTCCACTCAGTTAAACGAATAAATGTTCGGTTCTTCAGTCTGCCTAGAATAAAACGGTACGTCGAAACCGAAGAGCAAACAGCCAGATGGCGTAAAACGGTAGCTGAGGCCATACAACTATTATTATTATTATTATTATTATTATTATTATTATTATTATTATTATTCAATGTTCTTCCGACAGTGATCAATTTTAAGAGACAAGAAAATGACTATATTTGTCTCTGAAAAGGGGTTCTTAAAGTGACAAAAAAATTTTTTTTTGCTATGGGCTTTACGTCGCACCGACACAGATAGGTCTTATGGCGACGATGGGATAGGAAAGGCCTAGGAGATGGAAGGAAGCGGCCGTGGCCTTAATTAAGGTACAGCCCCAGCATTTGCCTGGTGTGAAAATGGGAAACCACGGAAAACCATTTTCAGGGCTGCCGATAGTGAGATTCGAACCTACTATCTCCCGAGATTTACGTTAAGCAACATCGAGCGTGACCATCTCGACGGATAGTCCCTTAAAAAAAAAAAAAAAAAAAGAACTGCGCCCCCCTCTGTGTGTGTGTGTAAAACAGAGACTAAGCATCGTATACTGTACATAAAAAGATGCAGGTCTAAAGTAAATTAGTTTAGTATTACGGGGATTAAAATTAAAAGAGATTTATATTAAGATTGTGCCAGTACATGTGCCAGCTCAAGTTAAATTAAAACTATCATAGTTCACAAGATTCCAACTCAAGCATGTTAAAGCATAATAAAAATAGACTGTTTTCAGAAACATTCCGATTTTTTGAGTGAAATAAACGCACGAAAGAGAGAGAGATTACATATACATATGACTTGAACGGGTCCCAATATTTGAAATAAGGAACTAACCCAACATTTTATGTTAACAGTGAGTGCGGAAAAAGCTGGCAGGGTAACTCTTGACATTTGCTGTCAGTAACAACATTTACATCTTGAATTTCTGATGAGCGTAGCTCTCTAATCCTACTGCAGAGCGTGAGATAACGTGCCTCTTTAAAAAAAAAAATACCGTTAACACTCCAAAACAGTCGCATCAACAGCATCAACATGAGACATCTGAGAGAATTGCATTATTATTTTTTTAAGAGGAAACTGCAACATACTTCGGCCTACAATCCACAGCCTCCATACATAGTCCGTGACCTCATCAAGTGGCATACTTCTGCAGCGGGTGAGAGGGAGAATACAGTTTTCATGAGGGATATAAAGAGGTAATGGGATGTAGAGTGGAGCACTGAAAGTCTCATTACATCTTAACATCACATGCTATAAATATAAGACGTGAACTAATTAATTCCAACAATGGTAATGAACCCTCCTTGATACAGGAACTTGCTTCGGATAATAAAGGTCACGTTCGATGAAACTGCATCATTAAGTGGGTTAAGCAAGAGGTACGACAGAGTAGTGAATTCTCTTATCAATTGCTGTAGCATGTAATCCTACTGGAAACAGGAACGTTCCAAGAAGGCACTTAAGAAGTTAAAATTTCAATCGTCCGGGCTTCATGTACCAAAATAATAATACATTCACTGACAAACAGTTAAGCAACTGGAAGGAATGATCCGATGTCGACAAAAGCTCGTACACGTGCATACCATCGGCAATACGAACTAAATCCCAAGCGAAGGCTAAACTTCAAACCAGCCAAATGGAGCAAGTTCGAAAAGAAGCTCGATACATTCATACAGCGAATGGAAAATACCACCCCAAAAAGCCCTGCTGATATTGACGACGCAGTCAAAACCGCCATCAAAGCCGGCTTCGCCACAGCCAGGACGAGGCTTCCTCCTTCACCATGAAGAAGAGACCGACGCCGGGACTACGACGCCGGCCCCGGACCAGAAAGAAGAAGGCGCTGGCCAACCAGCCGCAAACCACGATTGCACAGTCTTAGGAGTCAATCAGGAGAGGACCACGGCGGGAGGCCATAGCTGGGTAAGACTGAATGAATGAATGAATGAATGAATGAATGAATGAATGAATAGGGCCGATGACCTTCGATGTTAGGCCCCTTTAAACAATAAGCATAAGCATAAATGAATAGGAGTACGCCATCCCCTAGTTCCGGATTATCCGGAATTAAGGGAGAGAGCACTCTTTTATTGCAATTTGTTCAATTTCGATACATGCCTTATATTTTACATTTTCTTCTAATATTTGTTTAACTATACTAAATATAATCTGTTTTCTCCTAGACGTTAGCAATGCTATATTGTCTAGGAAAACATGTATCTTACCTTAACTTATTTATACACTTAACTTAAAGCAAAAATGAGCATTATCAAACATACAATATAACTGCTCACCTCGCGGCAAACTAACAAAAAACACACACTTCTACTTTACAGCAGAAATAATTTAAATAATTGTAAATACCCACTTGCCAGCAGATACTACATTTTATGTCAAACCTGTTCAGGCAAGACACCAAAACGCCTCCACAGGCATTTAAAGAAACTTTTCAGGTGTATCACAATGCTTGCTTAAATGTCACCATGTATCTTACCTTCACTATTTTGACGCAAGTATTTGTTTAACCGTAAAAGTACTTTTAGTTAGTGCTAATCTCTTTTCATTTCATTCTGCCACATACTTCTTAAAATACAAAAAATACTTTGCTGTTCTTCCTGGAGTGATCCATTCTTTATTTAACAATTTAGCTATTGAATAAAATTCCTTCTCTCTTTCTAGTTTTAATATATATTCATCACCTAAATCTTTAGCTCTCAGTGCATTACTTCCCCTACATACTCCCAATAGGTGAGCCTCTTCCATTATTTCTCCACAGAATAAACAACGATTTTCATTATGGTTCTCTCAGCCCCTTATTTTATATAACGCCATTAGCCACCACACCACACCACACCTCTTAGTTCTCTATTTGGGAGTCTTTCTTTTCTTATTGGCATATTTTGAATAATTCCACAAAATTCTGCAGTGTTCTGTTGGTTTCACATTCTGCTCTAATCATCTGTCCGTCAGTCTAATCGTTACTTTCTTTTTATGAATCTCCTCCCTTTCCTGTGCATCTCTTTATCCCAGTATTCTCCCATTCCTATTCTGTCTAGCATACTTCGACACCCAATAATCATCACCTAGGTGTTTCATCTGGTGTTGGTATGCTAGGTTCAATATTTCCCTCCCCTCTCCCATTCTTAATATTTTACTATTTTCCTGCTTATATCTGCTTGGATGCTGATATCTTCACATAATGTTCTAGCTCCACTATTTGCTGTGCATTCTGGTAGACCCATTATTATTTAACAGAAAGTATTACTTATTACATCTAATTCTTTTTTGTATACTTCGATACCCCATATTTCTGCACCATACAGTGAGGTTTATATCACAAGAGCATTTAAAACATTTTTGTGCAGCTTGTATTCCATATTTGGCATCTTCCTCTCTACAGACCTTGTACTTGATAGGGCGGCCAGTCCTTTCAATTTGACACGTCTTATTTGTTCCTTCCACTTCCCGTTCGATGTTATTATGATTCCTAGATATTCTAATTTATTTACATCTTCTAATTCTACACCTTCTAACCACCAGTGACTTTCGTTTCCCTTTAATTTGTTTCCTCTTTTACAAACCATTACCTTAGTTTTCTTTATATTTTCAAATTCCATGTACTGCAGTATTCGGCCGTTTTCTTAAGACTATTCTGGATGCCGACTGTAGTTAGTGAGAGCAGAAGGATGTCGTCTGCGAAGACGAGGCCAGGAATTTCTTTGTTATTTAAGCAAGGGCTTGTCCTATCCTCCTCCCCCTGACAGTCCATGACATCATTAATAAAAAGTAAAAACAAAATGGGTGATAGTTTACATATTCGAGTGTATCCTGCCTACCATTAGATCTATTTTAACGCTAATCGAGCATATCACTTCTGCATATAATTCTTCTATGGCTTTAATCATTTTATTTGACATCCCTATTCCAGCCAGCTTCGCAACGACAGCCCGTCTGCTAACCGTATCAAAAGCCTTTTGCAGGTCTATTGCTGCAATATATAATCTACCTCCTTTCCTCCTTATGTATTTATCTATTATTGTTTTAATTATAAATATATTATCTCTAGTTCTCATTCCTTTCCTAAATCCTGACTGGTACACTGAGAGTATAGAGTAATCTTCTGCCCATTTCATAATTCTTTTTGCTAAAATACCGGTGTAAATCTTACTGAGTGTATCCAACAACGTGATGCCCCCATAGTTATTCGTGCTCGATCTTTCCCCCTTTCTTTTATATATCGGGCAAATTACTCCTTCCTGTCAGCATCTTGGAATGTTTCTGCCATCAAAGATTTTGTTAAATATTTTAGATATTATTTCTAGCACCCGGTTGTTATTCCATAACTCTTTCCAAAATTCATACGTAATTCCGTTGACAGCACCTGATTTTCCTCCCTTCTCCTTTTTCAATATATCTAGTGTCTCATCTGTGGTTATTGTATCGTCTAGTACAGGCAGAGTAAACTCCACATGTCTCAGTATACCAGTCTCGGTACTCTTCCTTTCCCATGTATCTTTACCCCCTAACAACCCCTTAAAATACGCTAACCACTCCTCATCGCATATGCTTACTTGGTTACAGCTTTTAAAATCTTTGCATATTGAACTAATTCTTTTCCATACTTTCTTAGTTTCATTTTCTTTACAGTACTTAGGTAATAATTTTTGCCTCTTTGGCCTGCCAGTTCCTTTTATTTTCGCTCATTAACTCTTTGTATTCCTTCCTCTTTTTACAAAAATCTGCTCGTAAATCCTTGGATCCCTCATTTCGGTACATTTTCAATGCCTTCATCACTTGATTTTTCTTTTCTTTACACCCATCAGTATACCATACATTTTGTTTATATTGCCTTCTCTCACAATCATTTTATTACCAGCTACTTCTATTGATCTTTTAACCATTCTTCTTGCTTCATCTATGTTATTATCCTCTTATCATATACTCAATGTCTATCTTCAGAATTTCAAAAGTTTTCCCCTATCGTAATCCCTAAATTCGTCTCTATGATCCTCACTCCACCTCTATCTTACAAATTTTCTCTGTACATATTTAAAATGCTGTTTTCCTTCTTGTTCACCTTCGTCTCTCAGTAATCGAATAGCAACTGAGAAATGATGAGACGCTGTCCAATTTTTTATCTGAATGTCCTTAACATAACTTAAAGCCTCCCTAGATGCCAATACCAAGTCTATAACACTCCCTCCTGACTCGACTATGTATGTTAAGTTACCTGATTCGTCCCCAGCCAGCCCCCATTCAAAATGCACAATTCCTCTATCACACACATTTCCAGCAATTTCTCTCCATTTTTG
Organism: Anabrus simplex; assembly: GCF_040414725.1. Taxonomy (NCBI): domain Eukaryota; kingdom Metazoa; phylum Arthropoda; class Insecta; order Orthoptera; family Tettigoniidae; genus Anabrus; species Anabrus simplex. Next base: position 110,805,690 of record NC_090268.1, read on the forward strand.
TTACTCTTTGTATTTGCTTCTCCTTTTTTCTATTAATATTTCATCAATTTCTCTATCGTATAATGGATTATTTACGCCAATCCTTGCATTGAAATCACCCATTATAATTATTCCCGCTTCTTCATTTCCTAATTTAATCTGGTTTACAACATCAGTAAGCTCTTCAAAGAAGTTTTTCTTCTCAAACGGGAACCCCGGTGGATCGTTGTAACCAAAACCAATGAAAATCTCCCACTCTGGTTTCCTTTCTTTACTTTTACCCAAATCATTTCCTCACAACCCGATTCCCATAGCTCTACCTGCTTGCATATGTCGTCTTTTACGATTACTGATATCCCTGCCGGGTAACGCCCTTTCAGACTTCTTTTATGTTTCGTTCTACTCCAGACCGTAAAACCTGGTATTTGTACATTGTGGCCAGGCGGCAACCAAGTCTCTACTATCCCAATAATCTCCCTATCTCGCATTAGATCTCTAACTTCATCATTTCCCAGTTTGCACAATATACCCTCGATATTTATGAATCCCACGACCCAGTCTAACTATTTGTTCGTGGGTATATTTGATGTTGGCAATGCCTTACTTCTCGTCATTCGTGCTTTATCTAACTGTATAATGGATCCACTTGGAGAGCTAATTATTTCCTCTTCCAACCCCCTAGCCTTCTCAGACCTTGTGAACCCTTTTTTAGCCCAAATGTCTTTCAAATTTAGCGCTGGCTTATGTTTCTTTTTTTTTCTCCCTGGGTTGTCTTGCCTCCTATGGACCACTTCTCCTTCTTGAGTTGATTTCTTGGGTTGGTGATGCCTGGTTTCGAGCGCTGCGTCATCCAGTTCACTGTCCGTGCTTTGTTGATTGCTACACACAGCTGTTGTCTCGGATCTACAGTCGTTACTCACTAGTCCGCTGGCCTTCCGTATAGCTGACACATCAGGGCAATGCTCCAGCTCGTGTAGCTGACTAACAGTCCATATCCGGCTCCAAGAATCGCCCGCTATTATAAGTCTGTTTCCACGGATAAATGCGTTTAGCCCCGAATGCCGCGCCTTTCCTTGATGAAAACGTAATGTTCGCATATTTTCCATTTCTCCTTGATCGAATTCTTTTCTTAATCCATATTTTTGTGCCCTTCACGCTCTTCGCACTTTCCAAAATTTTTCGAGCCTTCAAACTCGATACCAAACATACTTTCACTGGTCTTCTTTCCATATTCCTCTCTAATCTAAAGGCATTATCGATATCACTCTCATTACACTCGACCTTCAAATTCTCTCTGATTAAGGAAAGTATTCTGTCTAACATATCATTAAAGTTCTCTTTTTCTGTTTCTACCAGCCCGTATATTATTATGTTTCTTTTCCTATTTTCCTTCAGTCGTATCTTTTCCTTTTATTCAAGGTTCTTTAGCCTTTCTTCTAGATCCAGGACTTCCCTCCACATTTCATCTATCTCGTTTTTGTTCTGCAGTACGCTCTCTTTGTATTCTCAAGTTTTGTTTGTATGAAGGTCTTCATATCCTTGAATTCATTTTTTGTTCCATTAACATTTCCTTTGTCTTCTCCGCTTGACATTCTTGCATGACCCCCTTGAGCTTTTCAATATCTTCCCATGACAGCCCAGGGCCCGGATATGGTTTTAAATGTAAGCACAGGAACATGTTCCTTTTTCGAAAATTCTACAAACTGGCTGCGGTCGCTTTGGTGAAAGGTAAGTGACGACGTTACTCAGTTATCATGCTCTCCCTTCTCTCTCTTTTCAGTGAGCGAGCGTATGAATGATGAAATAAACGAGTATTCCCAATCAATCAGAATGATCACCAGAAATGCGATTACGCTGGATCTCACAATTCACTCACGGGACACAAGCATGGACCCTATAGCTAGTAACATAGAAGTTAAGTCCGTCCACAAATACTATGGTTGTCCGGCGAGAAGTCGCGTGTTTGCGGGGTAAGGGGTGCGCAGGGTAAGCATGGCTGCTGCACATGCGCCAATCTCAAGTCTCAAGGCTTGACAAGAAACATAGAAAATAGCTCATATTCCCTGAAGTCACCATTACTATGCACATGACTAATAGAATACTTGCCTTTAAACAAAGGAAATCCCTATCCAACACTGAATTAACTAGCTACTCAACAATGATCATCAGATTAACAAACAGCTAAACAGCATAATAACATTTTCTGTTGGCGCTACCACTTGTGTACTATTCTCTCAATTGATCTTCATTCGCTTATTTTGAGTACAAACAAAACAATATGCATGTGGAATTTGCCCATCACTTCACAGGAAAAATGCACGAGGGACCACGTACAACAATACGAAATATTAACCAGGAAGCTTCCAAGTTCGGCGTCGAATGTTTTAATCAGGAACGTGTGGAAATAGATACCACTGAAGTACTTCACAATACAAGTGCAATAAATCGTATCTGCCAGAGTTCGTAACTTCGATATGATACTGACACTATGAAATAAGATAAACCGAATGACTCCCACAAACTGGCAAACACAGCACCGCAGGCGCTGGAACAGAACAGTATCTTACCAAAGCAGATCTTAACGTAGAAAAGCAAAGAAACTTGGCACATGCAAGTGGCCTCTATACCAGGCTCATCCGGCACCCCACGGTACAGGGGGCAAGATACTCGAAAACGTGGTCAAAAGTCCAATTGCCATTCAATTTCCATTAAAAGTGGTATGAATACCTAGTTAAGATTTAGTAATCTGTCAGTAATCTTAATTTGTAGGCCATACAGTTCGAAACAGTGGCTTCGATATGGCATCTGTGCCTTGCTTAGGAAGTGAAAAATATTTGAAAAGCCGAAATATCACATAAATTAACTTATGTATAATAATTAATTTTTTTTTTGCTAGGGGCTTTACGTAGCACCGACACAGATAGGTCTTATGGCGACGATGGGATAGGAAAGGCCTAGGAGTTGGAAGGAAGCGGCCGTGGCCTTAATTAAGGTACAGCCCCAGCATTTGCCTGGTGTGAAAATGGGAAACCACGGAAAACCATTTTCAGGGCTGCCGATAGTGGGATTCGAACCTACTATCTCCCGGATGCAAGCTCACAGCCGCGCGCCTCTACGCGTACGGCCAACTCGCCCGGTGTATAATAATTTAATATTAGCATGTTTATATAGATATTACAACAATATTATAAGAATTCAAGAACGTAAAAATATTACAGGGCATACCAACAATACTTCCTATCAGTTTAAATGAAAACCTAAATATTACGAAAGCAGTGACATGTAAACTCGGTATGTTACTCTGTTCTATTGGAAAGACTGTGTGAACGTCTGGTTACATTTATGTGACTATGCATTCGTATTCAATTTACATCTTTAATTCTCATGTTACATTAATAATAATAATAATAATAATAATAATAATAATAATAATAATATTAATAATAATAATAATAATAATAATAATAATAATGATGTTATTTGTTTTACGTCCCACTAACTACTTTTTAAGGTCTTCGGAGACGCCGAGGTGCCAGAATTTAGTCCCACAGGAGTTCTTTTACGTGCCAGTAAATCTACCGACACGGGGCTGTCGTATTTGAGCACCTTCAAATACCACCGGACTGAGCCAGGATCGAACCTGCCACGTTGGGGTTAGAAGGCCAGCGCCTTAACCGTCTGAGCCACTCAGCCCGGCCATGTTACATTATTTGTCATTAAAAAAACTGAATGCGCGGCTATCCGCAGCTAATTTTGCTTTAAACTCATTTCTGAACACTTCAAAGTACGAGCACATAAATAAAACCACGGCAAGAAGTAGAGGAAATTCTAACCTTTACGCAACACGTAGATCAGTATTCAAGAAAATTAAAAATTAAAAATACGTTCAAATGCTTATTTCATAAATATATGAAAAATACGGCACATACCTCCATGAACATAGTTCTTTTCACCCGGTATCGCTTTCTTTTCAAACAAAGAATTTAAACACGTCACAACGCAACCCAAACAGCGTGTTCTGAATGCGCCCCGCACGACGCACAGGATAAAATTAAGCTCACAATGACTGTACAACGCGGGTAATGAAAGTAAGGGTATCAGTTAAACGGTACTTAATTAAGGAATTACCCTTCTTTTAATTCCCATGAAACAAAATTTCGATTTAACGAAATTCATTTTTCAACTTCTGGCCGCATTCTCGAGCATTTTGTCCACTGTGCGCCAGTCAAGAAGCGAGTTCTAGGGGCCTATGGAAGAGGAACGAAGCAGTTCGTGAAGTTCGCTCTGCGTAAGAAACAAGAATACAATTTATTAATTCTTGTACTAAACAGGATGATTCAGCTAAGTTGTCCACCTCAAATATCTTCTGATTTGTTAAACATATAGGCATTCCATTTTCAGATTCTTAAATTGTATTAAGGGGCTCGTAAAATACTGCCCTCCTTCTCTCGATCACATACATGAAACCGGTAGCAACTTAGTTTTCTTAATGGGAATGTACTCATTTCACCCAATAAAACAATTAAGAGTCGAGCGACAAATTCAGTGTTGTTCTTATTTTGCAAATCCGACGAGTATTTTTGAAGATATTAAACGGTTTCAAATTGTAGGCATCAGATAAGAGATGAGCCCCTCGCCTTGATGTTGGGCGCGTAGTTCCGTGCTTGACTCACGCCCTGTTGATAAACACATATACCTCGCCTTTATCTCGAGGGGGCCGGAAAAAATACCGTACCGTATGATGTAGAGCTACAGCATTTTGGAGTTACAAAACTTTTGTTATATTACTGTTGAAACAGAAAAAACACATGGCAAAGTTAAATTGTAATAATTTAACAGTTTTATTGTCCTTCTCGTGAGTACCTAGTACACGAGATGAAACCAACAACTTCAAAATCCAGTGAATGACATGGTCATTGAGAAGAATGGATGCAAACTTAACGGACAACATCATTGTTGGGCTCTTTGATCCTCCTTAAAGTCAACAAGTAAAATCCATGTACGTTAGCAACAGGCAGAGGTCGAGTTTAAATAATAATAAATAAAAATAAGTCTGCACTCTTTCAGTACCGGTGAACTTGAGAAAACTGAATTAACTTACACATTAAAATGTAAAATGAAACTAAACTCGCCCATTTCGTTTCTTGAGACTGTCTCTTCTAAATTTATTCTTACTGCACAATACCATCACAATATGCTATGTATGGAATACGTTCGGTATGTGTATTTATCAACAAAGCGTGAATCACATCACAGCGAGAGGACCATAGCTTTCTGTCTAATACCCACACATTTGAAACTCTTCAATATCTCCAAAAGTACTCGTCTGATTTGAAAAAAAACCCCGCACATTACTGAATTTGTTGCTCTATTCCAAATTGTTCTATTAGGCGACATTACTATAGTCCCATTTTTAAAAACAAAGTTCCTACCCGTTTCTTTGTATTACGTACGTGGTTGAGAGGAACAGGGCAGTAATTAATGAGCCCTTTAATACAATGGCTAAACGGTTAGCGTGCTGGCCTTTGGTCACAGGAATCCCGGGTTCGGGAATTTTAACCATAATTGGTTAATTCCCCTGGCACGGGGACTGTGTATATACGCCGTCTTCATCATCATTTCATCCTCAACTCGACGCGCAGGTCGCCTTCGGGAGCCAAATCAAAGGACCTGCACCTGGCGAGCCGAAGCCTTCGGACACATTCCGGCACTAAAAGCCATGCGCCATTATTGTTATTTAAGAAATTGATAACTGAATGTCTATATCATTAACGGATCAGAAGATATTTGAGGTGGACAACTTAGATGAATCATCCTAAAGATTAAAAACTTTACGTCAACTACATGGTAAAGGGGTCAGTTAGAAGTTGCTAGAAACAGTTCTGAGAACACCTAGTCCCATTCTTAATTAATGTGGTCGGCTACTTAGGAAAACAATACTAAAATGCGAATCTAGAATTTAAACCGTATATTAGGAATTGTCATTAAATCTTCCAACTTAATACATTATGAGAGCCTAGGAAGATGAGCGAGACTCGAAAGAAGTCTCTTGCAACAGAGATTACAGTCCGACCACTCAAACCAATTACAAAAACGAAACACACGTCTCGCTCCGGCAGGCGAAACGAACAACTGTAATGTAATAAGCCATCCACAGATGCAATCTCTCTGCCAGCTAATCCATGGGGACAAACACAAACACTGTTTCCAGAAAACTCTCAGAAAAGTTCCACTGGTGAAGTCAACACACGACCTGTCTACGAGAGAGAGCATTATCAAGCGGGCTGACGCTCTGCGCTTCAGCACATTACAGCTCGCCATGTCCTAGAGCTGATCCCAGCTCACACACAAAGGGAGCTTCGAAAATAACGTTAACACATGTTTTATGTGTGTATTATATTACCTAAATACTGTAGTTACATATTTAATGTAAATTCGTAATCAAAATTGTGTGGAAACTACACCGCTCAAGGAAGATGCATCACAACTCGATAGAAAGTGGAATAATCAAGGAAATAATGCTGAAGACTATTGCTGTTTAAAGGAGCCAAACATCTAAGTCATCGGCCCGTAATGCTACGAGGCGGAACGAAATGTAATGATAATTAAAATGTTAAAATGAATCCCCTGACTAAAATTTCAAATGAATTATGATAAAAAATGATTACGAATCAAAATAATCAGTGGATCTAATTCACAATGCCTTATTTTCTTATAAATGATAGAGAAAATAGACAAAACAAACTAAAACAGAGTCACCAAAATAAAACGTAATTAGAATTAAGTAAAATCAAAAGCAGATTTAGAAAACTTTTATAGGCCTACATGATAAAACAGGCCACTATCCCTCATAAAATGGGTGACGAGTTGTTCTGCTACACGCAGACGAGGTCTGCTGACTGCTCGTCATCTCAAGGAACCTTGTTTCTTAAAACGGGACTATAATAATGTCGCCTAAGAGAATAATTAAGAATAGAGCAACAAATTCAGTGATGTGATACGGAGGTTAACTTATTTTAAAATATGCCTCAACGACATAATAATCTATGGCCTCAACTAACGTGCGCAGGTATTTTATTTGACAAAATTTAGACAGCCTGTATGTCACTTTCGAAATTCCAGTTTACTCCATCAAGTGACAGAAAAACGTCTCTCTACTGGACGATCTATGGCTGAGTTTCCAATAATTTTGTAAAGCAAACACTAATGTGTCACTAGAGATTCTTCACATGCCGACATCATACGAAATGGAATATCAATAATAATAGTCTAATGCTATTTGTTTTACGTCCCACTAACTATTTTTGCGGTTTTCGGAGACGCCGAGGTGCCGGAATTTTGTCCCGCAGGAGTTCTTTTACGTGCCAGTAAATCTACCGACACGAGGTTGACGTATTTGAGCACCTTCAAATACCACCGGACTGAGCCAGGATCGAACCTAACAGGCTGGGGAGAGAAGGCTAGCGTCTAAATCGTCTGAGCCACCCAGCTCGGCAAATGGAATATCGAATGGACTATTTTCTGCACTTTTAAATCCTAACTACGTCTGCTACGTTTGCACCCACGATCTTGAAATCAGAAGACTGACACCCCACCAATGATCCACAGAGGGAGCAATAATAATAATAAGATTTATTTTTACAATTGGCTTTACGTCGCACCGACACAGATAGGTCTTATGGCGTCGATGGGATAGGAAAGGCCTAGAAGTAGGAAGGAAACGGCCGTGACCTTAATTAGGGTACAGCCCCAGCATTTGTCTCGTGTGAAAATGGGAAATCACGGAAAACCATCTTCAGGGCTGCCGACAGTGGGTTTCGAACTCACTACCTCCCGGATGCAAGCTCAGCTGCGCAACCCTAACCGCACGGCCAACTCGCCAGGTAATAATAATAATAATAATAATAATAATAATAATAATAATAATGTAGCTTCCACCGACGTCTCAGACTCGTTTATGACTGTGACGGTAAGGAAGCTGGCTTAGCAGTGCGTCTGGATGTTATGAAGGATACTACTCGTAAGGCCGGTCGTGCTATAACAGGAGTTTCTGACCTGGTGGCGAAAACAATAGCGAAATACCTTACCTCTTTACTATGATTTGTACGCCTTATTACAACGCTACCATCGGTTTGTGGGGTTTCCCTATAACTTAACCGAATAACCATCGGTGGTGATTCTTGGGGATACAACTAGCCTCCGGTCTGAAGACTTCACAGTCAGACCATACCATGGTGAGCAGTGTCGCCATATCTAGTATCGTGGAGGTAGATCTAGCAAAATCGTAATCGACTTAGGTTCTAGCAGAAATAACAGAAATAAACTGAGTAATTTAACTTTCAGAACTTTGAAGGATAACATTCTATAATTAAAAACTCTACAGACACCAAACGTTTAACACCAAGGGAGTAACCAGCTTCTTTAGTACATATATTAATCTATGGAAATAACATATAAGGTACATCATTTTTCTATTATGCAATGTAGGTTACACTACAACATATGTTCTCATGCAGTATAAGGCGCGTGCCATTTGTACAACTTCTGTTATATCAGAAGGTTTCAATTTCGGGGTCCCTTCGGCATGATTACTTCTAACACAGGAAGCTAACTGGTTAACTATTCAGCTACATGTTCCAGTTTCATTAAGTTTTATTATTAACCCTCGTAACAACAAAATCAGGTTTAAACTGACCAACATTCAACGCCATGCTTCCGATTCAAAATATAATGGTAACCCTAACAGCAACAAATAAAAATGCAAGCGTACGGTCTCTCCCTAAGACAAACTATATTCTGTTCTGTTGACATTTCACATCAGTGACAGAGCACGAGAACAGAGTACGAGGTTAGTTGAGAATGATCTTCTCAACATCGACAGACTTCAGTCGTGACGAAGTACAAAAAAAGTATTAAACGCTGTTGTTGGAAGTTTCAGAAATCTACTTCCTGCGACACTTGTATAGGAACACAGAGTACGTGGCAATAAATTGTCACGCACTATTTACTTTTAATGTATTCTAAAATCTGCGATAGACGATGCCACATATGCATATGAATGGTGCTGTAAGACATCAGTGAACACGCTGTCTTGAATATATTTCCATAATTCGGAAGTTTCAAGCTCCAAAAAGCATTCGTTCGACTGTCTCCTCACCTCCCACGCTGAACACTCACTCCACACCTATCCCTTCAGTGAGACAACTAGCACTGAACTCGCCATAGCCGCGAGCATGAATCTTTTCTAGAAAAAAGAACAGCATTCTCGAGAAGTGGGCAATCGCTACGAACATGCCTGATCTAAAAGGGCGGTATATTAATTCATACTTTAATTAATGACAACTTTGTGTTTCTATGTTTTCACTAGAGCTTTAACGTCATAACTCATAACACAATTAGTGTTTTCGGCTGCAACAATACAGGAAAGACCTACCTACGACCCGGAAAGAAGTGGCCGTGGCCTTAATACAGATATATCTCCAGCATTTGCCTGGTGTGAACAAGAGGAAACCACAGAATACCATCCTCAGTGCTGTCGACACGACGCAAGGATTTCAATCCACTATCTCCCGAACACATGACCCCCCCCCCCCATACCGCAGTCAACTCTGAGTGATTTTTTACTCTAAATTAACGTTTAAACCAGGGAGATGAGAAGGGTAATGGAGTGGCCCTTAGCCAAGCCAAACAGGACCACTCCTTGAAAGCGGCAGCCATATTGTTCGGCACCACGGCCGGCTGGGGAGCAGTGTGAGCTAGTTGCTAGTCATAAGTTTGTATTCACCCAGTAAGTTACCTAATGGAACCGTTGTTTATCATAGACCTTTGTGTGTA